>NC_137050.1:34489611-34499611 GCF_032717465.1 Coenobita brevimanus
AAAGTTTGTTACACGACAGAAATAAAAAGAGAACTACCAACTGCAAAATACGTTTACTAAATCAAAGTGACGAATGAAGCAAAATAATAACCGTCCTTTACATTATTATACAGAAACATTATACTCTGATATTACGCCATTACGACAAACGCTATAAATACCCCGAGTTTTTTCTTAATATCTGTTTTGCGTTACCTGTCATATTATATTTCTATGACTTTTGACCCATGTATAAAAAAATGGGTATACCTTTATTAACAATTTTTAAAGTCTCTTGATGGTCCAGGGGTCTTTATTCGGTTACTTTGGAAATTTTGTAACACCTCTTTCTTGGCGATTTATTTCATTACACTTCAGCATCCTCTTGTATGTTACTGATGCGAAATGTCAATATAAAGCTATACAATTCAGTAGGATGTTAAGGTTCATAGGCAAAATAAATCGCCAAGGAAAAGATGCACCGAGGCCTCCCTTATGTCACCTAGAGTACTGAGGCTGCTTTAACATTTGACTTTTATCAGCCTTTTTCTAGAAATTGCCGAGAGAGAGAGAGAGAGAGAGAGAGAGAGAGAGAGAGAGAGAGATACAGCGTAGTTCAGAAACAGGATTGTTGTGACGCAGCTGTTGTAGCTTACAGGGTCACACACACACACACACACACACACACTTGTGATGCAGGTGTGTGGAGCGAGGAAAGTGGGACACACACACACACACACACACACACACACACACACACAGTTCGAGCTTGACTCATTCCTGTAAAGATACATTTAGGTAAGAACACACACACACACACACACACACACACACACACACACACACACACACACACACATTGGAATTCAGACATACATGCACAGGCACTTACACTTCCATACAACATACACACACACACACACACACACACACACACACACACACACACACACACTTTGGAATTCAGATATACATGCACAGGCACTTACACTTCCATACAACACACACACACACACACACACACACACACACACACACACACACATTGGAATTCAGACATACATGCACAGGCACTTACACTTCCATACAACACACACACACACACACACACACACACACACACACACATTGGAATTCAGACATACATGCACAGGCACTTACACTTCCATACAACACACACACACACACACACACACACACACACACACACACACACATTGGAATTCAGACATACATGCACAGGCACTTACACTTCCATACAACACACACACACACACACACACACACACACACACACACACACACATTGGAATTCAGACATACATGCACAGGCACTTACACTTCCATACAACATACACACACACACACACACACACACACACACACACACACACACACACACACACACACATTGGAATTTAGACATACATGCACAGGCACTTACACTTCCATACAACACACACACACACACACACACACTGAGACGTCAACACATCCTGGCACACGCTCACAGATAGCACCCCCGCCAACACACACGTATACTCGTGCTACTTACAAACATACTCACACATGAGCTAGACCACGTGGCAATCACATCGTGGCATTAGGGTACACACACACACACACACACACACACACACACACAGTTAAACACATACACTTACACTAAATCCCACTCATACATACAGCCCACGCGCACTAGAACGTGCACATACGAATTCGTTACACACACACACACACACACACACACACCATGTGACTCACCTCTCACAAGGACACGTGACTAAGACATCGTTTAATTTGGACAGAAATTACGCATCGGAGAGAGAGAGAGAGAGAGAGAGAGAGAGAGAGAGAGAGAGAGAGAGAGAGAGAATAGATAGTGATCGGAGGAAAATAGATTCAGAGCAACATTTAATTTTGTCCTCACATTTTACACTCGACGACCTAAGAATGTCACGATGTCAAATTATTCTTCTCTGCCTCTAAATACAGACATCCGCGAAAGTCATGTCCTCCACCCCAGCCCACACCTCAACCCACGAACACCCAAAGCTGGTATTCAGCGTGACTTAGCCGATTTTCTGACACATTTCTCTCTTTGTAATTATTTCTACATATTGCAGCTACTGTCCTCTATATTTTGAAAATTTCGTAACACTTCTTAATTGTTTATCCTGCACATTACACCTCATTATCATCTATTACGTTCTTACTGTAAAACTTTATATGCAGCAGGCAAGGGAATGTTAACGCGTACTGTGCAAAATAAATAGCTTTGAAAGGTGTTACGAAGCCTCCTGCTCCACCTCCACCCTCGAATTCTTACTTTGGTGGATGACTCATGGATTCGACGGTGGTATTCTAAGAGGCGTGGGAAGCTTCGATTTATTTTGCATTTAAACTTTAGCACTTCCTGTCTGTTTTAAAATAATTCTAATATGATGCCTACTTCTTCCTCAGCCTTTATTTATTTTTATTTTTTCTGTGGCTGCCCTCCTCTTTTCCTATTTCTCCCATCTTTCCTGTCTCTGCTTATTGCTTTTCTTTCCTTTACAGGTGGCTTTACATTGAGTGACAAACCAAATGGTTTCCCGTAAGCCAAGAAACCATTTACAACGCTGGGTGGTAACCATATAACCAAACCATACGCGCTCCCTACGTGTCAACAAGTGGGTTGGTGGAGGGTTAGTGCCCCTCCCCGTAAAACAAATAACTCAAAGTCAATGGCCACCCCTTACGGGATTATGGCGTCTGGCAATTGATTGATATACGTAATTTGCATAAGTGGATATTGAGGCGTTATGTGCAAAATGTATCGCTAAGGAAAAGCGCTATGATGCGTTCTTTGCCACCCAGAATCCGCTACTACAGTAACTAGGAAATATGCAAAATAAGAGACAATCTTTGGTCAACCTGCAAGAACGTGTGCGATGGGTAGGATGTTCATCTCCAGTCCTTACCTACAGGAGATATCATCCAGGGGTAGGATTCACAAGCAAATTTACAATCAAACTCTCTCTCATAACTCAGATAAACTTTTACAGGAGGAACAGCATGAATTCAGCAATCTCCTCAAATTGCCCTTCTTGTAAATGAAAATCCGAGTTGCGAGAGTTGATCGTAATTTTGTTGGTGAATCTCAACTCTGGCTCCACAGCAAACATCCATTCCATTGTAATCTGCCTCATAGTTAATGTTTTTGCTTGCACCTCAAAGTCTCAGGAGAGCCATATGGGGTAATCTTGTTCTTGGTGAAAACTCTGAAATAAACCTTCACTACAGTAAAACCATTAAAGCCGCAGCATCCATTATCAGCGAGTATATTCTCATAGTCCACTCCCTGCAACCATTTCAACTCATTCCTCCCTTTTGTTTCCCACGCCCATTTCTTTGCGCTCCCCCCTCCTCTCCCTCATCACCTGATGCTTTCACTCTTAGATAATAATTCAAAATAAAAATGTACTGCACCAAACCGCTAATCCTACAACATCCATTACCACAGGGATACTATCCGAACAGTTCCCCCAATCACCAACGTCCATTACACCCCACCCATTCCTTTGCTCACCACACCCATTTTCTTACCCATCCCTCCCTCTCCCCCATGGCGGCTTCATGGTGCAAATCCAACTTCCAGCAGCAACGTAATACTGCAGTCCAAATTCCCCTTTTTCCTTTATTATTATTATTATTATTATTATTATTATTATTATTAATATTATTACACAGTGCTGATCTAACTACAGGCCTCCACTCTATCCCAACTCGCTTTCCATTTTTTAAAATCCCATAGTCCTTTATTCGTTTCCAGTCCACCATCTAGCAACAATCTTCTACATGATGCTGCTCATTGGCACTCCATCCAAACCAGCCTTCCAGCATTTTTTATCACCCTTTGATTTTTTTTTTTTTAAATAACAAAATTGTTCGGTGTAAAGAGAGGATGTAAAAACTTTAACTGATGGGATTTCTCTAGGCTGAACAAAATCATCGGGTGTTTGCGTGAATATAATACCAAGAACACCAATTGCAGCGAAAGGGTTGTTTTATGTCTTAGATTAATGCCTATCAAACTGCAAGAGCGTCAATACGACAGACAATCAGTTTTGCTACGTACAGCCCTCAGAACACCGCACACCGCGGTCTATTTACATCCCAGTCCCAATGTAGTGGTATTTTGATTCCACGCGCTCCGGATAAACAAACCCCCTTATTATTCGGATACCTTACCCAACTAACCTAATATGCTTTTTTTTTTAAATCTAATTACTACGATATTATGGGTTGTATTACTGGATGAACAGTGACAAGGGGGAAGCTGTAACACTCAGGTCATTATGGCTGTTGCTTAAGAATAACAGAATTTCCCCATCATGATGTTAATGGTACTCTCAGGCTTTGATATTCCCTCCCCGCTGAATAAAATCGTCTGGCGTCAGCTGGAATATACTATTAGAGTTGTCCCGACCATGAGGCTGTCAGGTGTGGAGGTTAATGAGCAATATTCCTAACCCATTCAGTTCGACAGATCCGTCCTTAGGTGAACAACATCGTCTGAAGATAGCTAGGAAAACCTGTAACGAAAATATTCTCTTGGATCAGTGATTTCGTTTCATTCCGTTCTATATTGTTATTTTCATCTCTCTCCACTTCATTCTTGGTCCACCTCTCCTCCTCCAGTTCAAACCCGTACTCTGGGCTTCTGTTACGATGACGCATTTTGTATTCTGTTCTTACAAGCACCAGACAGTTTCACTAAGGCTTTGGAGAGAGATTTGGATGGAGGGACGAGATGCAGCAGGTTGCAAGCCCTACAGATGTTTTTATTCGTATTAGGAAGTTTTTTTTTTTCTCTCTCTCTCTCTCTCTGAAGGGTTTAAAAAGGCTAGATTAGAATATTCAAACTGGAGACGTCGTTAAATGTAGCTTCCATAAACACCTTCACTACTAGACGTCGTTCCTAAGTTAATCAAAATCATTTGGAAATATCAGTAATAAAATAAAGTATACGTCATTGGCTTCAAGATGTTAATGGGAGTTTGGTTTGCCTTTATTCCACTCCGCCCTGCACCACAGTGCGTATATGATGGACAAACTTACCAGAAATTCTCTTGTTTATCCAGCAAAAACATATCTTGGCTAGGAGAGGATATCTGTCATAACTTGTAGCCATTTTCAGCAGAAGGGGCCAGGAGAGGGAAGTGCAAAACCTTCCTGTCTCTAGCACTTCCCGCCAGAACAGAGTTACCACACGGAATCGATCGTAAATGTGTTCGAGAATATTCCACCTCAATCTCGTTCCGCGGATGGCTTTGGAGATTTCGCAACACCGCCTCCTTTGCAGCTTGTGCTGCACATTACGCCTCAATTATGCTCTTGTATATTACCGATGCAAGTGTGTCAATATTACGCAGATGAATATAACATACGAGAAGAAATTTCAGCTTTAAGATGGAAAATAAATAGCTAAAGAAAAGATGATACCGTACGAAGACTCCTCTACCACTCAGAAAACAGCCCATTAACCCAACCCTGGCCATACCCTAAGGCAGTCCTTCGTTCCGCCTCACCACCCTTTCCAACACCTTTATCTCGCCTCCCTCCTTTTTAGCTCTTGATCTGCCTCGCCTCCTGTCATCCACATCACCACCACACACCAACTTAGGGCCATATGTGACATGGGAAGGCTTCGTAGCTCCTCTTCATAAATGATTTAATTTGAATATTACCCTTGAACATTCTGTGCTATTTGTATCTCTTTCAGATCAGTGCAATCTGCATCAATAACAATCGTACTACCGAATAATTAAGTGAAATGTGCCAGAAGAAATCGCTAAAAAAGAGATTATGAAAAATGCAGCACTGCTTACAACCATTAACATGTATAATTTGGTATAGATAAATAGATAGTACATAGACAGATAAAGAAAAAGATATGTAGGTATAAATACACAAAATCACAGAGCAAGGATAAATAGATAGCAGATAGATAAAGAAAAATATATACATGTAGATTTAAATATACAAAATCACAGAGAGCAAGGATGTCTAGCAAGCTGAACTCTGCCTGACTTCTACGTGTCAGAGTGTGCTTCCCTGTCAGTACGGCTGAAAATACCGCGACGTGCAATGGGGCCATCAGCATTAGCGTTAGTGTGGAAGCCAGAGGTGTCTAGTCGGGTTGACCTTGAGGGGTTGCTTAGCCAGAGAGAGAGAGAGAGATTACCTCTTGCATCACGTGAAGTATTTCTCGACTGGTTTATTCTTACTGTTTCCAGACTTGAAAGAGAGAGAGAGAGAGAGAGAGAGAGAGAGAGAGAGAGAGAGAGAGAGAGAGAAAGCGTTTACCTCTTGCATCACGTGACGTATTTTTCGACTGGTTTATTCTTACTGTTTCCAGACAAGAGAGAGAGAGAGAGAGAGAGAGAGAGAGAGAGAGAGAGATTACCTCATGCATCAGGTGACGTATTTTTATACTAGTTTATTCTTACTGTTAGTGCCAACTCTAACATATGGGTGTGAGACTATGGTGTGGCATGAAAATGAAAAGTCAAGAGTAAGAGCAGTGGAGGTAGGACTGCTGAGGAATGTATGTGGAGAACAGAGGGTACATAGGATACGAAATAATGTAATTCGTGAAAGGTGTGGAGTGAGGAAGCCGGTGGACACCAGAATCGAAGAAAGTGTACTGAGATGGTATGGTCATGTGCAATGAATGGATAACAACAGAGTGGTGAAAAAGGTATACCTGAGCGAATTTGAAGGAGGGAGGAGGCGAGGTAGGCCAAGGAGAAGGTGGAGAGATATGGTGGATGAGTGTGTGAGGAAGAGAGGTTTGGAAGTCGGTGAGACTAGGGAACTGACAAGAGATCGAGCTGGCTGGATGAATGTTGTGAGGAGAAGTGCATGATCAGGGATTTTGGCACCCCTTGTGAGCATGGTAGCGTCCGGATTGAATCAGTCGGATACGTTTGTGTGAAGCTGCAGAACGTAGTGAATGTTTTTGGCGTATCCGGTAGAGCCAGGATTCCGGGGGCTTGAACGATGAGTGAATGGAAGCGTGCCTATTGGATTGGGCAAGTTTGTGCTGTCCGGACGTTGCTACTCCTCACCCTGCCCTTGGGCGGGAAAGAAGGTCCGGATGATGATGATGATGATGACGACGATGATTTTTTCTTACTGTTTCCAGACGAGAGAGAGAGAGAGAGAGAGAGAGAGAGAGAGAGAGAGCGTTTACCTCTTGCATCAGGTGATTTAATTTTTCTACTGGTTTATTCTTTGTATTACCAGACGAGAGAGAGAGAGAGAGAGAGAGAGAGAGTTTACCTCTTGCATCATGTGACGTATTTTTATACCGGTTTTTTCTTACTGTTTCCAGACGAGAGAGAGAGAGAGAGAGAGAGAGAGAGAGAGAGAATAAAAATTATGGGCAAGAGAACTGAGACAAAATAAAATATAAGGAGGGGAATAAAAAAGGAAATGGGGAAAGATGAAAGGATGTAGAGAAACCTGAGAAAGGAAGACAGGGAATGTGAGAAAAACAGGGAAAGGTGAGTTAAGAAGAGAAAGTAAGAGAGAACAAGATGAAAATAAAATAAGAATGAAGAGAAAGGAAAGAAAGAGGTGAAGAGGACAGCAAAGAGGATGAATATGGAAGGGGAACAATGAGGAAGAAAGGAAGGAAGGAAGCAAAAGGACAAAAAAAGGAAAGGAAAAGTACATCTGGAACGTGGATTAGGATGAGAGATTGGGGAGAATCAGACAGGATGTATGGAAAGAGAGGGTACAGGCAAAAATGAAGGGGAGAATTACTGCTTGGGCGAGAGAAAGAAAGAATGACGACAAGGGTATGGATTTAAAAAAATAATAATAATAATAAAAAAAAACGGGGGAGATCAAGGAAGAGGAGAAAAGCAGGAGATAAATAAACAACAAAATGAGGGTTTGAGAAGTGCGTGGTGTTCCAAGAGGTGACTCACTAGGACCTTGAATGTTCGCTTTCTCCGAGTCACGGTCTCTTAAAACAACACAATAGAGAGAGAGAGAGAGAGAGAGAGAGAGAGAGAGAGAGAGAGAGAGAGAGAGAGAGATTATATGGAAGTGAATATGGTCAGTTTAGTTTTATGTTAATTTTAGAAATAATAGATACGAAATGTACCCAGTGTTTGTTTTTATTGAAAATACAAAAGCTAAGACAAAACAGCCCGCCTTTTACTTAACTGTAGGATTATCAGATTATTTTTAGAAAATCAGGAATATCAGACTTACGATCTCGTAGTCAGCCAATCTCTCCTAACTAAAAGAATTCTGCACTTATTTAAAATATTCTATTGGGTTAATGTTTCGTCTGTCCATGATAAATATAACATCCTGCAGTTAATTTTCGTTTGATTTAACGAGTATCGGCACAACACCCAAACTACAACAAGCAAGAACCTAAAACTGACTTCTAACATCCACATGACATTGGTTTATTCCTGATTTCTTCTGCGTCAGATGATATTAACTTCCTAAGTTCGCGACTGCTTTGCAGCTGGTACAGCTTGGCAAAAGGGTAGGAGTGTAGGACACACAAGTGCTTAGCGGTCCTATCAGGCCGATAGACACTTGCTCTTGCCGGGTCACCTGGGCTTTGCCCTCGATTATAATTCTTAAAAAGTTATCAGGTATGTGTATACCAAGCTTGCTGTGGACCTGCTCTGACACGCTAGGCATGCCCAAGGGAAATTTCGGTTCATTCAACCAGGCGATATGACCAAAGGTAGAGTTGAGGTATGAGGGTTCCCAGTGTTGCCAGTGTCTGGCGAAAAATCGGGCTAGAATGTGCACGTGGCTCGCGCACAACTGACTGCACACAGTTTACACCATCATTGGCAGCTCGTCGCTCCACGTCTTTTGGTGTATGACATGTCGAAATCCAAAGGGTCAAATGTGCACAACGCTTATTTGCACAGTTTTATTGATATCAGCCACGGACGAAGAAACAAACGACAGCTGAAGCAGACAGTAATATGGTGTGCTTTTTCATTATATTTCTCCAGATTGGCGTTCGTTTGTAAGTGTCCACCCAACAAACTCGTGGTGGTCGATGGGGCACGACCCCACTAATGTCCTCCCTGTGTGTGTGTGTGTGTGTGTGTGTGTGTGTGTGTGTGTGTGTGTGTAGCATAGCCAAAAACTGGGAAAAAAAGGACTTTGATGGAACTTGGCAGCATGGTGGGAATTGGGTCCCTGATGGACCAGTTTCAATTTGATGTCAACTGATATTTTCTGAAGGTGTGTTTTGTACCCTAATAACTGTCCTCACTGGTGTTACAATTCGCACACGTGGAAGAGGCGGTGGGGCATTTCTCTGGGGTTTCATATACCCTTCAGGAGAGAGAGAGAGAGAGAGAGAGAGAGAGAGAGAGAGAGAGAGAGATAATGGGTGCTGTACATCTACACTCCAGTGTCTATTACTTCAATGATGCTACGAACAGACGATTTTATTCAGCAGAAAATAGTCGTACCTGTGGTGGTGGTGGTGGAGGTTATGGTAGCTGTGGTGGTGGTTGTAGTAGCTGTGATGATGATGGCGGTAGTGGTGGTGGAGGTAGCTGTAGTGGTAGACAGTGGTGGTAGTTGTTGTTGTTGTGGTGGTGGCTGTGATGATGATGGTGGTGGTGGTGGTGGTGGTAGTTGTGATGGTGGTGGTGGTGGTAGCTGTGATGATAATGGTGGTGGTGGTGGTAGCTGTGATGATAATGGTGGTGGTGGTGGTGGTAGCTGTGATGATGGTGGTGGTGGTGGTAGTTGTGATGATGGTGGTGGTGGTAGCTGTGATGATGGTGGTGGTGGTGGTAGCTGTGATGGTGGTGGTGGTGGTGTTGGTAGCTGTGATGATGGTGGTGGTGGTGGTGGTGGTAGCTGTGATGGTGATGATGGTGGTGGTAGCTGTGATGATGGTAGTGATGTTGGTGGTAGTTGTGGTGGTGATGGTGGTAGTCATAGCTGGGGTGGTGGTGGTGGTGGTGGTGAT
>NC_137050.1:34504611-34709611 GCF_032717465.1 Coenobita brevimanus
TGCAGCAAGCCCGTACAGATGGGGGGTTCTGGGAGGCATTTGGGCCAATTTTATGATCATTATGAGGCCCTGTGGAATGGGTATACGACATAAATACAGCATATTCTAAAGTCATTTTTAAGTACTCTGTGCCACTGAGTTATGATTCAGCCTCTCCAATAACCTTATACTACTTTAATTCAAACGCTCACATTTCGATCAAACAACTTTATAGCTGTAATAAATTATTAACAAATTTTATATATATATATATATATATATATATATATATATATATATATATATATATATATATTGCTAAAGAGGGGGACCATGGCCACATGGCCTCCCCCCCCCCTCGGTACGCCATTGAGGGTTTTATTTAGCCATTCTTCCACCAAGCCTCCTATCCACCCACCAACCCACCCACCCACATGCCAACCCACTCTGCACCCACCCACCCATCTCACCTGCCTCGCCTACCCTCCCACCTTGCCCATCCATCCAGTTATTCCAGCTGACACGGCGCAGGTATACGGCCAGGGAACGCGCTTGGATATTTTTATTCTGGTTACCTTAGCTGCTTAGCACATATAGCTATGGTCGCGGCGCACGACTCTGAGGTTGTCATTATCGTACCCAGGCAACTTTCCATTAAAAAGTGCGTCCCATTTCGTATCATATTATACACGAATCATAATATTATTATTAGGCACGAAAATATTATGCACGAATATTATTTTACACGAACATATTATACACGAATCACATGCGTCTCATATACGAAATCAGACGCACTTTTGAATGATAGGTTGCCAGGGCACGATAATAACAACCTCAGACGCGCGCCGCAACTATAATGAGGAAGGAATCTAGCGCTCAAGGGGTTAAATTCAGAGACGTTTACACTCTCTCTCTCTCTCTCTCTCTCTCTCTCTCTCTCGTGGGCACATACTAGCACAATGTTTCTTATCTTTGTACCTGAGACTCATGAGTGTGATCAAAGTCACTGTTTAATGTGACTATATAATATGATAACGAGGTATGATTATGATCAGTAATAACTGGTATTCTCCCAATATACGATGTAATGCTGTAAAGAGAGGGAAACAAACAAACAAAAATCTTTCAAGTTTACATGTGATGCAGAACGAAGACAGAACGATGGCACAACTAAGACAAGTTCAGGACCAACAGTCATCTCCCCCCCCCCTCTCTCTCTTGAAGTCTGGCAGGAAATTCGTGCCACACCGGGCGGTTGATAAGTAATGATGTGTACGTGTGGTGGCAGGGGTGGTGACGTCAACTCGTGGGAACAGGAACAGGACAGGTGGGTTCAGTATCAAATTACCGACGTTTACTCAATCACCCCTGATAGTGTTAATCTCTTCCACAAATATTTGAGATAATTTTGTGAATTTTTCCTTAATGAGTGTAATGTCCAGATAAGACAAATACGCTCTTCATGTAGTGGTCGCTACTACACTAGACAGCATTGTGCATGTAAACAGTACAGTCGAGGACAAAATGTTCTTAAACATTTCATCTCTTCTAATGCTCATTTCCTGTCCTGGTTCAAACTAATAAGTTTAGAGAGGATTAGTACAGGTATATATATTTGATCATAAATGACACTCTGACATGACGCAGAGGGTGACGGACATGCCATAAGTAAAACTGAAGCAGTGGAATACTGGGAGAACCTTTGTTCCCTAATGTAGGTTACCCAGACATATATGACTCATATTGCGCCTATGTGAGTGACAAAGCTATAAAAATTTAGAACCATTGCTGTCTCTCTCTCTCTCTCTCTCTCTCTCTCTCTCTCTCTCTCTCTCTCCGCGTTTGTTTGTTAGTCAGTCTGTCTGTCTGTCTGTGTTAACAGGATTACTCAAAAACTTATGAACAGATTTTGATGAAATTTTGTGAAAGGGCGGGCCATGAGCCAATAAATGATTAAATTTTGGGCCGAATGAGGGTATGGAGTATCCCGCACAATATATATATATATATATATATATATATATATATATATATATATATATATATATATATGAAGGTTAATCATGGACAGTTTGTAGTCTCATGCCTTCTGTTTATAGTCGTATGTACTGTATACAGTATACTACAGGGTTACCATTATATTAACATTAAAACAGATATTCTGCAATGTATATAGGATAAGTACCAATGTGTTACACAGATTATGTGTAGCATAACTATATATAAAAATGTGCTTTGGTATCAGAAATGAATAAGCTTAACGTATTCAAGTTTACCTGTGATGCAGGACGAGAACAGAATGGTGCCATGAACAGGACAGGTTCACGCCCAACAGTCATCCATCTCTCTCTCTCTCTCTCTCTCTCTCTCTCTCTCTCTCTCTCTCTCTCTCAGGGACAATTTCATTCCCGTTTTTTTTTTTTTTAATACTGTTTTGCCTATATAAACTTAAGTGACGATATGAAATTCCTCCCTGATATTAATTACCCGCACCGTAAGCCTCCAGGAATATGAGTATGGCATTATGTACGGTCGTGGTCATGAATAATCTCCCATTCTCCGGTACCCCTTTCCTCATGCCGGCTCATTAAAGCGCGGCAAGTCACACCGGAATAAGAGAGGCTGAGAGGGAGGGACCAGAGAGAGAAGGGATGGTGGGTGGGGGGACGAGTGATGGTGCGGGGGTGGAGTGATGGAGAGGCGGGAGGGTAGGTATGGAAGGGAAAATGAAATGCGAAGTGGTGGTCTCATTATTTGTCTATTTTATTTCATTCAGGGCATGATATAGGGGAGTTAATATTTGGTAGATAATGCTGCATTACACCTTGTATAGCGGCGTCAGATAACAAGCATTAGATTGGTGGTGATATCAAGGGCTGACTGAGAAATATATACTGACGTGACGGATCAAACATTAATGCAGAACCTTCGAGACTGTGTGGACCCAGAATGTCTATGCTTGAGTACCAAGGAGAGGACACGGGCGCGCCTCTAGCACACCAAGGACGAGTGGGAGCTGTTCAGACGAAGCCAGAAAACCATTAACAACACTGTTTCCTCGGTGCCGCGAAGACAGCAAAAGGTGGGGCAGGAGGCCACTGGACTGATTACAAAGGCTTTCCTGGTTGCTTTGGCTTGACTGATGTCGGTAAACACTGACATATTTTGTGAGTTTGGGTGAGATTTTAATTTTCCTGCTAAGAGATTATGAGAGATATAGTTACTATATCCACCCATGTGCACAGACATCAAATATATTTACCTTTTATGCAAAATTGTTTTCAATAGCTTTGTCATATAGAGATGCCATAAAATAGCTGACATGATATTGACTGTATAGTGTATACCTAGATGATAATATTAGCTGTGGACACAGAGTGTACACCTAGAAGATGATAATATTAGCTGTGGACACAGAGTGTATACCTAGAAGATGATAATATTAGCTGTGGACACAGAGTGTATACCTAGATGATGATAATATTAGTTGTGGACAGAGCAATGTCAAAGGTTGCATATGATAGTTCCAAAAATTAATTACATGTAAGGGTAGAAGACGTTTCTTACACAAATCAAAGCCAACCAGATTCCATTCGGCGTCCGAAGTCAAAATACACAGATAAACTCAAATATCTGGCTCCACACTAATATCTGATCTGTCACGTCAGTATATTTCTCTCACAAGCCAGCCCTTGATATCACCGCCAATCTAATTTATGATCTGACGCCGCTATACAAGGTGAAATACAGCATTCTCTACCGAATATTAACTCCTTTATATCATGCCCTGAATGAAAAAAAAAAAAAAAAAAGACAAATAATGTGACCATCGCTTCGAATGCTCCCTCCCTAACCTACCCTTCTCCCTTTCCTCACTCCATCCCCGAACCATCACTCGTCCCCCAACCCATCCTTTCCCTCTCTCTCAAGCCCCTCCTCAGCCCCTCTCACTCTACCATGACTTGCCACGCATAAAGGAGCCAGCCTAAGGCACAGGGTACCAGAGGATAAGTGATTATTTATGAATATGACTGTATGTATGGAAGCTGATGAGGCCAGGGAACTGACAAGGGATCGAGCTGATATATGGTAAATACTATATATATATATATATATATATATATATATATATATATATATATATATATATATATATATATATATGGAGCCTCAGTGGTAGAGTGTGCGTTTTGTACACGGGTGAGCCAGGGTTCGCGCCCCGCCAGGGTATAAACTTTGGGAGTGTTCACCCGGCCACGTACTGCATTGGCGGACATAAGGGGTGCTGTGGTTGAACCAGTGTCGCTTACTATAAAGTATGCTTGCACCCAGTCGGCTTGCGCGGGCCGATTACACTTGGTTCACAGACTACACACACATCCAAAGCCACTCCAACACTACAATTACACTTACAAGCACTTCTCACCCTATAGACAATCTCTACCAGACAGCCTAAGCCACTTGGTAGAGATTGGCTGTATCGTCCAGACTTAGGTCGGGATAGGCCGGTCCTGCAATGGATACTCAAACGGCTGATGATGATGATATATATACTGTATATATGTATATTATTATTATTGTCGTTGTTGTTGTTACTAAAACTTCCCACATTCCTGTGGGAAATTTTCTTGTTTTTGTAAATCGATTATAATTATTATTATGAGTTATTTCAAAATTGCGATATTTCAAGGGCTATTTGGCCTAGAGTCTTCAAACTTGGCCAACTTAGTCGGATAGCGGTTCTCCTCTTTTGGTCGAATATGGTGGTCATCCGTCAAACGGGTCTCCGGGTATTATCCGGAACACAGAAAAATGAGCCAGCCACACTATCTCAAGACCTGTTCAAGCTAGGAAGCTGAAGGTGTACTGTAATATACCCTTGAGGCGGACGTAACGAGGAAAGGAGTATTGTTTCATTCGGTTAATTATTCTCTGAGATCGCCCAGGGGAGGAAATTGGGACTTTTCCGGATGTTATGGATGTTAACTAATTTTTAATGAAGGATTAAAGGTAGAGCCACCAAATTTGGTGGACTTATAGATTGTGGTGACCTAAGATAACATGCACAAGACCAGTGACCTTGGCCTCAAGGCCTTTTTATGGCTCGGCTTCTAGGCAATGGCCTTGGGAGGTTTTCCTTAATCAAAATTTTCCTTGGACATTTTTACGGTGTTCCAGTTATTATTATTATTATTATTATTATTATTATTATTATTATTATTATCATCATTATTATTACTGCACACACAGGTTCACCCGGTAGCTGGTTTCAATAGGCAATCGAAAAACTGGACTTCTTTACATCTTTATATCCCCGTACATTATACAGTTTCTGGCGCTGTGTGTGTGTGTGTGTGTGTGTGTGTGTGTGTGTGTGTGTGTGTGTGTGTGTGTGTGTGTGTGTGTGTGTGTGTGTGTGTGTGTGTGTGTGTGTGTGTGTGTGTGTGTGACGTTTCTGTAAACCTTAATACAACTTCCTCCCCCGCAGTACCCCTCCCACCCAACACCCGTCACTGGAGAGAGTGGCGAGAGATAAGCGAGTCGGAGATGGAGGAAGGTGGGGTATGGGTAGGGCTTCCTGTGCTGATATTTGTCTCGAGTATCGTCAGTATCATTTCGGCCACTCTTCTCTTGAACTTCATCAGCAAGAGTAAACGAAGGTCAGTCGGAATTTATGTCATGTAATTAGAATGAAAGTAAATCAATTCCGGTGTGCGCATTTTTTCTTTTCTTTTTGCCATCTTCGAACAAGCTGACTCAAGGGAAGATCTGTTGGTGCGTAAGGGTTAATGGAATCTGTCAATAGTTCAGGAAGTCTGTCTGAACCTGAATGACATTACTTGGAATTAAGACGAATAAGACAAAAAAATTCGTCACTGGGGTGAAAAGATAAAGAAAATCACTAAAATAAAGTAAGCGTACAGTCATAAGTTTCCATTACCCACTTCAGCACGATGATGCCTTTCCTAACTGCTGTCAGTATTATTCTACACAGGAATGTCCATGGAAGTGAAGTGGTGAATCACTACTATTCCCTTCTCACAAATTTTGGTGTAGTCATAACGGGTAGCCCATTAACGAGTATAACGCTCCTCCACCTGATGAGATCTCGTTTGTTGTGGGAACTGCTCGGTTAGCGTTATTATTGTCTCTCCTGCATCATTTAATCATTTCCTACCTTCACCGCCAAACCCACGCCCACACCAGAAGATTGCGCCGTTCCCACAACACGTACCATACAGCCAGGTGTGTTTCTAGTGGAGCGCTATTTACGAACCACCCTGCATAACAGTGGCGTACTTAAAGGGCGGCACCATCCTCCCCCTTACCCAGAACCATAATCGTATTCTAAATAGTTGTGGAAACTTCCTAACACCCCTTTCTTAGCAATTTATTCCGCAGACTACACCCATGAGGAAGATGCTGCAGGTTCAAGGTTCGTATTCCAAGTGCACAGGAGGCTTTGTAGCACCTTTTTCTTGGAGATTTATTTTGCACAATAAGGGTTATCATTGACGTGTGTGTTATTTCGCTACACTGTTTTAATATCGACATTGTTTGCATCACTAACATACAAGAGGATACTATGGTACGAGTATAATGTTTAAAATAAATCAATAAGGAAGCGGTGCAACGAAGTCCCATGCCACCTAAAATACGGGCTCTAATTTCAAGTGCAATGATTAATTTAGGTGTATTATGCAAAATCAATCGCTAAGGACGAGGTACGACGAAGCCCCCTAGAATATGGGCTCTTTCACTGTGCAGGAGGCGGTGGGCAGCTGTGGGCAAGGATGTGGTGGTGCTGCATATACCGTCCAGGAGCCGATTCGCACCCAGCATGTCACCCTTTGTCCTCAAACTGGAAACATTCCTGCGCTTCGCCAAAATCAACTACAAGGTCTGTCGTGGAAATTTTGCTTTCTATTACTTACTTTATGAACTGTTTTCCTGCATAATTATGCCCTTAATGAAGAAATTCTTATTTTGGATGATAAGCTGTACCGTGTATTTACCTATTTAAGTTAGCTCACTTCAGAATAATTTTTACGCTTCATCAAAATCGGCTATCGGGTCCGTCCACAGAAAATTTTGCTATTTCTGCATATTGTATGTGTTATTCTGTAGGTGCACTTGTAAGCAGATACTTACTTGCAAGAAAAACATACATTCAAGCTGAATTCGACCTAAAATAACTTTTTTTCTTCGCCAGAATCAGTTACGAAGATTGTCCGTAAAATTTTGCTTTTTGTCCCTCGCTTTCCAGCTGCTGTTATTATTAGTCCAGCCTTGGGCTCATAAGGATGTTAACCTTGTGGATTGCTGGAAGACGGCCACTTCAACCGGGTCGCTGCGTAGTCTTTGCTGATGTTGTTAAAAAAGACTGTCTGTTTTGTGATACAGTGTTGTGCATGAGTTGGTACTATTATAGGGTGGTACTTGCTTAGCCTTATCTACGTCTAAGTGAGCTATATCTGATTTATAAAATCATCCTCAAGACGGTCTCATTATTAAGCTTGACTAGAATCGTCTCTCCCTTGGATCTTTGCCTTTTTCTGTAGCACTTCTATGCCTTACGGTACAGGTGCGTCTGTGTTTTGCTTTTGCTGTGGTCAATAAGCTGTTCATCTTTCTAAATATCTGTCAATCTATATATTTTGCAAGTATGACGTCCTCACGCTGGTAAATCTTTTGTTCCTCGGTAATATCACTCAGATATTCTGGTCCTAAAGTCTTCGGCCCGTGTCCTATAGGCAGGGTAGGCCAATTACTGGTAAGGAAGGTCACATCACAGACAAAGCACGCCATATGACAGGCAGGGCAAGCCATATTAAAGGCAAGATACACAACTTTGCAGTGTGGGTTACTCTGTTCACTTTGTTGGCATGGCAAACAACAATCAACCTTTTCACTGTTCTTGCAGGTAAACAGTTCACCTTTCGACTACTCTTTAAGTAAATTAATACACCTTTCCACTGCTTTTTTTCAAGAAGATAAATAACCATTCCACTGCTCCTTCAGGTTGATAAACAAACTTTCCGCTACTCTTTCAGGCCGTTAAACAACCTTTTTTTTTTTTTTTTTTTTTTTTTAGGGTAGATAAATAACTATTCCACTACTTATCAAGTAGATAAACACCATTCCACCGTCTCGTGAGGCAGACAAACAGCCATTCCACTGCTCTTTCAGGTAATCACTGTACCCTTCCACTATTCTTTTTCAGGTGGATACCGAAGAACCGTTTGGTCCTGAAGGCCAGATGCCGTGGATCACCCTGAACGGTGAGGAGGTGGGGGACTCTAAGGTCATCATAGCCAAGCTCATCCAACGCTTCAACCTGACCTTTAACTTGAGCGAGGAGCAGCGGGCCATCACCACCTCCTTCATCACCATGCTGGATCATCATTTCATTTGGTGAGGGTGGAAGGGGATGGTTCGAAGTTGAGGAAGATGAAGAAAATAGGGGGAACCGTGTTGGTAACTGAAAGAAGAGGTACACCCCAACACAGTATTGTGGGACAGTGAGTGTGCAGTGAATAGTATAAGAGGGAGGGAGACAAAGGGTAAGTGTACGAGGGTTGGGTGGTTGGACGGGGAAGAGGTACACCGGGAAGAAATTTGAAGGAGAGAGAACAAGGTGTGTGTGTGTGTGTGTGTGTGTGTGTGTGTGTGTGTGTGTGTGTGTGTGTGTGTGTGTGTGTGTGTGTGTGTGTGTGTGTGTGTGTGTGTGTGTGTGTGTGTGTGTGTGTACAGTACAGTACGTCGTAAGCAGTGGGACTGTCAGAACAAAAAGGTACACTAAGAACGACACAGGGCCGGAAACGAAACTGTGAGTACACATGGTAATGGGACGATTAGAGAAGGGAGATGGAGACCAAGAACGAAATAGGGGGGGGAGTAGAATGGAAGGAACATAGTGTAAGTGTGCGTACGTAAATGGTAGCGTACTGGACTGTACACACGCTACCGCGCGTTTTTCTCAACCGCTGGTCCAAACGCGCGATCCGACATCTCCCTTCCTACCGCGCGTTTGTTCAGCGGTTCGAGGTTTTCATATGGTTGACTGTATTTCCGCCAGGTAAACGTGCCGTCTACCGCCGCGTTTACCTGGCGGTAGCCGCCACGTTTAAAGACGCCTCGTGTGAACAGGGCCTTAGAGTGAGGTGACTAAGAAGAGGAAGGCTAGACTAAGGAAACAGACCGAAGGGGGTGGAATGACTCACTAAATCACCATTAACGATTTTCTTCCTTTGAATCCGACTACGTATTTTTATATTCTAGTAACCTCCATTTTTTTGTATTACGCTAGATCTGCTCCAAGTTGAATAAAATCGTCTGCTGGTGGCACACAAAAACTATGTAATTTCACTAGAGGTGCTAAGGTACTGTGACGTGAGACTAAAGTGCTCTGAATAGTGTTGAATGTTTTAGCTGATTTCAAAATTATTATATTCAAGACATATTTAATTAAGCAGAATGCTGCAGTGTCTGAACAATGTAAACGCAATTGGGTGGCAATGCAAATCACAGTTGGGGACAAAAGTTCGTGTAACATTAATTTTCCCCTTTCTGCTGGTTAATATTATAATGCTGAGAGAGGTTTGGTAAGATTTTCTGCTCATAGATGATTCGCTTTGATACGATGCATCAAGGAGGGAAGTGACAGACATGGCCAAGTATGAAACAGACACACTTTGTACATTGTTGGTAAACAGCAATAGAGGAGAACCTTTGTGTATGGGAGTCAAAGTAATCCAACATTTCTTTGTGTTAATGCCATATCGTGCTTTGTCAGGGGTTTGCGTGTGTGGCGTTACGTTACAGACCGCGGCGCAGGATTCCCTGAGTGCCAGCCAGACATACCCAAGATCCACAACGTCTTAAGGATCAGGAGGATGAGCAACGCACTCTGGCACCAGGGCCTGGGACGCCTTGACTTCAAGCAGGTTCAGCAGCTCGTCAGGCAGGATCTCAACGCCATCGCACTCTACCTGGGTCAGCCTCACAACGATGGCCGTATTCTAACTGGCTTTGGAAATTTTGTAGCATCTCTTCCTTAACGATTAATTCTGCTCTTAACACTTCAATATCATCAATGCCCTCGCATCTCTGTCTAGGTCAGGTGCATCAAAATGTGACTTAACTAATTCAGTCCAATGACGTAGTATTGTCTTCTGCTACTTAACAAGCCTTTTCTCCAGCTTAACACAAACTTTTCCAACTCAAGAGGTTATATATCTTTGCCTCTTCACTGTCCGAGGTACTGCCTGAGTGTAAAACCTTCTGCTAAGAGCAATAAACGAAAATGCGTCATCGGACTGAAGGAATTAAGATCACATTCTACGCCGTTTTTTAATTTCGTAACGCCTTTTTCTTTGCGGTTTATTCTGCACGTAACACCTCGATATCCTGTTGGGTGTGTCTTTGGAGATTTTGTAACACCTCTCTCTTTAATTACTTATATTGCATATAACACCTCGACATTAAAAAAAAAAAAAAAAAAAAAAACATGTAAACAGCACACAGGAGAATGTTAAGGTTTAATGTGCAAACTAAATCACTGGGGAAGAGGTGATACGAAGCCTCCTGTACTACTTAGAATCCGGTCCTTGTGTTCGTATTCTCGTTGAGTTGGTAGACTTCTTAGGGCCACTCTCTCAGCGATTTATTTTCCAACTTACACCTTACTTTCTTTTATATAATTAAATTACAAAGGCTTCTTGACGAGTTGTTTAAAATAAATCGCAGAGGAGGAAACGTTACGAGATCTCCGAAAATAAAGGGAAATACACCACTTACATCTATAGCAAATAATGGTCTACCCTTTCACCGCAGTACAAGATCACTCTTACTTACACCTACTGCAGAGAATGATATACCCCTTCACTGTAATTAAAAAAAAAAAAAAAACATTTACCCCTATAGCAAAGAGCGATATACCCCTTCACCAGAACATAGTCACCCTTCTTCACATATTTCTTTTATTTTCTCAGACACACCTTTTCCTTCTCTCCCACTAATGTGCTGCTTCACTCCCTACTTCCATAGCACATATGAATACTCATTACCCTCATTCTCACTCTGAAACACTTTGTTGCCATGTCTGCATTTTTTTTATAGAATATCAAGATCGTATTAACTAATCTCTGTTCATCCAATCAGTAATTCCAATCCAAAAGTCACTTCTATCATTCCTTTCTTCTAATTACTTCTTTTCACATATATGTACCGGTGTATCCATAGCCAATATTACAATACTACTGTTAAACTACTATATACCCTGTGCAAAGGTATGAGCTTAATATCTAAATCAGGAGTTAATAGCTACTTAAATACGGTATATTACTATCAGAGACTAGCTGCACGTAGCAAAACGAACAATAGTATGTACAGCTGACCATACATGAACCTGGGACAGAGTCTGTGTGACGTGGAGGTCTAGCATCAATTTCCAATGTTCTTGCAACACAGCTACTAGGTCATTACAGCTAATATTTGACACCTCCGTTCATTCACGTCATTGCCGCCTACAAACATGTCGTAATGTCAAGGTTGTCAAGTTTACCAATGCTAGACCTCTGCTACACATTGATGCTGTCCCAGGTTCATATACGGCCAATATACAACCAGTCAACAAATTCTAAAAGTAACCGTACTCCGTAGCCAGAGGTCCAATACCGATAATTCTCCGGCGGGGGCCATTGTTATATAATGTGCTCGACTCCCCTTCACATGTATGCAGTACATCCAACACCCTTTCACTGTTTACAGGGCAAGAAGCTACTGAACCTCCATAGTTGTTGTTGTTGTTGCTGTTGCCCTAGGTTCATCTGAAATGTTAACCCAATGGACTGCAGGTTTACTTAAGTTGTCCTACAGCCCACCATCCTCCTTTCTGGGGATTGAAAAGACGTTTGTATAACCAGGTAGTTGAGTCGCCCAGTTATATCGGTGCCATCACAAGAGGCGTCCCTCTGCAGCAGTACTCGCATGATAGTAAAGGGATACAAGGAGTCCTTATTGCACCCTGCCTACCCCTCACCATCGTCTCTTTTTATTGCTTTTTAACAGCACGTAGGAAGGACGTTGGCAGTATTCTTTCTTCTTTTTCTTTTATTCCCAGGTAAAAAAACCATACCTGGTGGGAGAGGAACCAGGTCTGGTGGACTGCGTGGCTTTCGGTCACCTGGCCAACCTGGTCTACAACTACCGACGCTCCCCATTCTACACCATAATTACAGGTGTGGGTCCACTTGTTACCTACTACAGCTACTAAAACCGTCCCTTTTATGCACAGAACATCTATTTATCTTTGTTGTTTCCTGACTCAGCATCTTTTGAAGGGTGGCTCTGACATGAAGACCATTAGGTATTCCTCTCTTTGCCCAGTTACAAACCCTCTTCCCAAGGCGAGTCTTTCTTCTCGCGCTACACCATCATCCCAGTGGCTTCAGCATGAAGACCATCAGACATTCCTCACCCTACACAGTAACAAACCCTTCTCCCTTACATTGGAAGAAGTTTACATACACACGGAAATGCATCGTCTCAATCAGCACCATTTCCACAAGCTGGCATAATATTCTGAAATCAAGACACCCGACGGTCATACTCCCAACTTTGCCATTCTCACTCCTCTGAAGTAAGAAAAGGTCGACAGACGTACTAGGATAGAGTGAAAGCCTGCAGTCGTTTCATGTTAAGGATGCGTGGAGGTTTAACGGTCATCCATGCCATCCCTGATAAAAGGCGGACAGTTTGTCAGAATAGACATTACCCGATAAGCTAATGTATAGAGTACCCTGAACTGAATATTAAGTAGTATATTTTAAACAAGTTTCAGCAGGTAACATTTTAATAGCAAAATTCACCTCTACGCAAAACATTCGTATTATTAATAATGGCGTCCACCTCAGGAACCACGTACCGTTACTCTTAATTTTCCAAGTGAATTTTTGCTGTAGACCCTCACTATTTGTTGCCGTTCCTTTTTCTTTTCTGTCTTTCCTTTACAAGCGCACAATAACAACAACAACATCAACAAAATGTCTATTCAAAGCCCGTTGTTGGTAATTATCCAGTTTCGCCAGTTTCATCCAGTTCACAGTACCAGTTGTGTGGAAAAAAAACTGTACTCAGTGATACATCCCTGGCATATAACGCAGGCTTGCTGCTTGTGATTTCTTGCCAAATTACTTATGCATTATAGACCAACAACAGCCACTTCCTGCATTATATTTTATTGATAGTATTTTCATTTTTATTTCAACAGAGGAGATGCCCACCCTGGTCAGCTATGTGGACCGCATGAAGGAGAAACTTTGGCCAGACTGGGAACAGCACCTGGCAAAACCACGCTGACTGCACAATCACAGGCCCGTATTTTCGTTGGCTAAGGAGCTCCCTAGTATCTCTTCCTTAGCACTATTTCTGTATATGGCAAGGTAAAAATATTTTCTTAATTGTTACTTATGCTCTATGTCTCGATATCCCTAAGATTTACAGTAGTTACTATACAGGATAATATTAACCCTTTCAGCCTGGTGACGCATTTCCTCCTTTGTTCCTGCTACTACCAGACGATTTTTACACGAAGCAGGAAGGAGATCTAGATATGAAGGGGTGAATTAAAGCTGTGTCTAACTTCTCTAGTTCGAAAAGTCTCTCCTAACTTTAGTAAAACAGCTTGGAGACAGCAAAAATACAAAGGAGCATGCTTCATCGTTAAGGAAGAGATGCTTGAAGGCCTCCTAAGCCCAAGAGAATACGACATATAGCCCACCGATTCAGTCCAGCCATACTACCCTAAAATAACCTCACTACTTCACTCTCCGATACAGTCGTGGCCATAAATAATCACCAATCCTCCGGTACCACGTGCCTCAGGCCAGCTCCTTTATGTGCGGCAAGTCACGGCGGAGTAAGTGGCTGAGAGGGAGGGGCCAGAGAGAGAAGGTAAGGTAAGTGGGTGGACGAGCGATGGTGCCTGGGTGGGGTGAGAGAGGGGAGGGAGGGTAGGTAGGGGAGGAAGAATGAAATGCGAAGTGGTAGTCACATTATTTTTTTCTTTCACTCAGGGCATGATATAAAGGAGTTATTATTTGGCAGAGAATGCAGCAATACACCTTGTATAGCGGCGTCAGATAACAAGCTTTAGATAGGTGGTGATATCAAGGGCTGGCTCATGAGAGAAATATACTGACGTGACAGATCACACATTAGTGCAGAGTCAGAAGTTTCCAGCACAACACACTACTGCCTTGTCCACCAATTTGTACCTAGCTTTTTTTTTTTTTCCCCTCGGCTGAAAATATCATTCCTAGGTGATGAGAGGATGTTGGGGTTGTTGGACGGCCATTCGAACCCATACCTGCATGAAGTCCAAGCAACAGATTATGAGAGATATCGTTATTATATCCGCCCATGTGCACAGACATCAAATTTATTTGCATTTTATGCAGTTATTCTAAACAGCCTTTTCATATAGAGATGCCATAAGATAGTTGACATGATGGTCACTGTACAGAGGGAGTGTATACCGAGAGAATGACTGTAGCACCAGTCGAGCAGGGCAGTACTCCCGAGGTGAATGGAAAGCTGATGACAGGGAGTGCTGGAGCTCCCGTTTCATCAGCCCTCAGGACTAGTTCCTGACCATCCCCCTTTGCTGAACTTTTTCGGTGTCTCAGTTACACAGACAGTAGGTCAGCATGCTCTCCAGTACAAATTTCTCTAACTATCTACACCAAACTACATGCACAGTACACACTACACTTCCCTTTCCAAAATTTAAAAAAAATGGCGTCTCATCACCAAGCCTCGGAGTCCCCAGGGGGGGGGACCATAAATGCCCCCACCATCCGCCCCTCTCCCGGTGACGACTCGAGGTGCCTGGAACCACTGTCTGACTCTCTTCTTCTTCATTTCTGCAACATTCGCGGCCTTTCCTCTAACTTTCGCTCTGTTGAGCACCACCTCTCCTTCTCTAAACCTCACCTTCTTTTTCTAACGGAGACTCAGCTGTCTGAGGCAACTGACAGCAAACCCTTTTCTGTATCCTCCTACTTTCTCTATACCCATTTCAAAGCCAAAGGTGGCTGTTGTGTATATATACGCAACGACTTATCTTGCTCTCGTGTTCCTGAACTCAATTCTTCTGAATTCTCTACACTCTGGCTTCGGCTTTCCTGTCATTCTCTGACTAAATATATCTGTGCTGTTTACTTATCCCCAAATTCTACTGACTACCAAAAATTCTTCGACTATCTTACTTCTACGATGGAACACATTCTATCCATTTCTCCTTTCTCTGAAATCTCCATTCTAGGAGATTTCAATGTTCACCACCACCTTTGGCTCTCCTCTCCTTTCACTGATCCACCTGGTGAACAAGCCTACATCTTTTCTATCCTTAATGACCTAGAGCAGCTTGTACAGCACCCTACCCGTATCCCAGACCGCCTTGGAGAGAGAGCTCCAACATACTTGACCTCTTCCTTACAACTAATCCTTCTGCTTACTCTGTTAATCTTTTCTCTCCGTTGGGCTCCTCCAATCACAACCTTATCACCTTAACCTGTCCTATCACTCCGGTACGGCCTGTGGACCCTCCAGGGAAATGTCGTCTGTGGCATTTTGGAGCCGCGGACTGGGAGGCCCTCAGGCAGTACTTCTTTGATTTTCCCTGGAATGATTATTGCTTCCATGGCCGTGAGCCATCTGAGTGTGCCTTGCGCATTACGGAGGTTATTCTCTCAGGCATGGAAGCATACATTCCTTTCTCATATCCTTTGACTAAAGCAAGAAAGCCTTGGTTTAATCACGCTTGTTCTAATGCTGTCCGCAACAAGGAGAGGGCCTACAAAAGGTATCGGAGCCAACCCACCCCTGAATCACATCATCCTTACGTTTCTGCCTGGAATTGTGCTAAGTCTGTTCTTCGCTCTGCTAAAAATAATTTCATCCATACTAAATGCTCTCAACTCTCCAACTCGAATTCTTCCCGCTCCTTCTGGCACCTTGCCAAAAACCTTTCTAACAACTTTACCTCATCATCCTTCCCTCCTCTTTTCTACTCTGATGGTTCTGTAGCTATTTCTTCTACTAATAAAGCAGATCTCTTCGCACAGACTTTCTCCTCCAATTCCACCTTAGACGATTCCGGTGCTGTTCCTCCATCACTTCCCCTCTCTGACTTCCTCATGGCTGACATTAAAATTTCTTCAGCTGATGTATTTTCTGCCATCACTGGCCTCAGTACTAACAAGGCATATGGGCCCGATGGGGTCCCTCCTGTTGTTCTCAAGAACTGTGCTTCTGTGCTTACACCCTGCCTAGGCAAACTCGCCTTTGTCTGTCAACTTGTACCTTTCCTTCTTGCTGGAAGTTTGCTCTCATTCAGCCAGTCCCAAAGAAGGGTGACCACTCCCAACCCTCCAACTATCGTCCAATTGCTTTAACATCCTGTATTTCAAAAGTTTTCGAGTCAATTCTCAATAGAAAAATTTTAAGGCATCTTTCCTATCACAACCTTCTTTCCGATCGTCAGTACGGGTTCCGTCAGGGACGCTCCACTGGCGATCTTCTCACCTACATTTCAGACTCCTGGTCATCCTCCTTTCGGGACTTTGGCGAAAGCTTTGCCATAGCACTTGACATCTCAAAGGCTTTCGATCGAGTCTGGCATAAATCTTTGATTTCCAAACTGCCCTCCTACGCTTTCTATCCTTCTATCTGTGCCTTCATCGCTAGCTTCCTTTCTGGTCGTTCTATAGCCGCTGTTGTAGACAGCCATTGTTCTTCTCCTATATCTATCAACAGTGGTGTTCCTCAGGGCTCTGTCCTATTACCAACTCTCTTCCTTTTATTCATCAATGATCTTCTAAGCTGTACATCTAACCCTATCCACTCATACGCTGATGACTCCACCCTTCACCTTTCCATTCGGTTCCCGCAACGCCCATCTCAACAGTTACTTCAACAAACAAGGGATGAGGCTATGGCACACCTAATGTCTGACTTGGCTCGTATCTCTGACTGGGGTAAAAGTAATATGGTTGTTTTTAATGCATCTAAGACTCAGTTCTTACACCTATCAACCCGACAAAATCTTCCACAGGTGTACCCACTAATGTTTAATAATATTCAGCTTAATCCTGCATCATCCTTGAACATGCTTGGGGTTTCATTTACTCGGGACTTATCTTGGAAAGATCATATTACATCTCTTGTAAAATCTGCTTCCAAGAGATTGGGTGTGTTAAGCCGACTACGTTCTTTCTTTACCCCTGCACAATTGTTGACTCTATACAGGGGTTTCATCCGCCCCTGTGTGGAGTACAACTCTCATGTATGGGGAGGCTCCCCACATACAGCTCTTCTCAATAGGGTGGAGTCAAAGGCTTTTCGTCTCATTAACTCTCCTCCTCTTACTGACTTCCTTCAACCTCTGTCTCTTCGCCACACTGTTGCATCTTTATCTCTTTTCTATCGCTACTTTAACGGTCACTGCTCCTCTGAACTGTCTGCTTGCATTCCTCCACCTCTACGACGGGCGCGTAGCACCTGTCTGGCAGCAAACTCTCATCCCTTTTCTGTCCAACTCTCTAATGCAAGAGTTAACCGTTACTCCCAGTCTTTCATTTATGCAACACGTCAACTCTGGAACTGTCTCCCTCTGTCTGTATTTCCTGCTGCCTATGATCTCCAGTCTTTCAAACGCAGTGTGTCCAGGCATCTCAAAATGATCGGATCTTAGATTTGGCTCTCTATTTTATTTTGTTTTTCTCTTGGAGGGAACTGTTACTGCGGGCTCATGGCCTTTGGTCCTTCTTCCTCGCATATATATATATATATATATATATATATATATATATATATATATATATATATATATATATATTACTGTGGACACAGCCTTGTCAAAGGCTGCATATGATATTCAGTACCAAAATTAATTACATGTATGGGTAGAGGACGTTTCTTACACTAACATAACGGATGGCAAAGCCATCCACATTACATTCTGTGTCCAAAGTCAAAATACACGGATAAACACAAATATCTGGCTCTGCACTAATGTTTGATCTGTCACGTCAGTAGGCTATATTTCTCTCACGAGCCAGCTCATGACATTATGTTATCTGACAGTGTATGTTATCTGACGCCGCTATACAAGGTGTAATGCAGCATTATCTACCATTAACTATTAACCCCTTTATATCATGCCCTGAAGGAAAGAAAATGGACAGATTATGTGACCACCACTTCGGGTTTCATTCACCCTCCCCTACCTCCCCTCCCTCCCTTCCCTCACTCCATCCCAGCACCATTGCTCGTCCCCCACCCCAACCTTCCCTTTTCTCTCTGGCCCCTCCCTCTCATCCCCTCTTACTCCGCTGTGACTTGCCATGCATAAAAGAGCCAGCCTGAGGTACGGGGTACCGGAGAATAGCGGATTATTTATGACCACGACTGTACTTACCTACTCATTCTTTTGTTACTGTATGGTACTTCGAACATTTTTTTTTTTTTTTAACTTAAACTTTCACCACAACACCCGTTTTCACTGTGTACCACGTCCGACCTTCCTCAGCAACCATCACCACCTTTAACTTTTTCGGAAAACAACTCTCCGCCCAGCCCACACTTTTTCTTAAGCCCTACATAGCATTTCGACTAAGAAAACTTCCCTCCCCTTATGGACCTTCCATTTCTGCTTCACTATCCTTGTTTTTGACCCACACAATAGTTACGTTAAAAACCAACTTAGAAAGGACTGTATCACCAGTCGAGCAGGACAGTACTCCCAAGGTGGGTGCAAAGCCGAAGGCCCCTTGTCTCTACTCAGTGGCGTAGCGTGGGGGGGGCCACAGGGGCGGTTGCCCCGGGCGCAAAATTCTTAGAGGCGCAAAATTTCTCACAAAAAAAAAATATAGTAGTGATAATAAATTAAAAAATAGCACGCCCTCCCCCTCATACAGAAAATCTCCCAATGTTCGAACATTCTACTCAGTTTTTCAACATGACGGGGCAAATAAACGTTGCCACGTAACATTTACATTGTTTTCCCTCGCTAATAACAGCCATACTGTCCTTCATGTCATCCTTATCGGTGAATTACATATTGCCTATTAATAGCGTGATTTCCAGTTTGAAGACTCCCGCACTGTAATGTTCCATAACTTGCATAAATAATCATAATTAAAAAAGGCATAATTTCACCGAGTTGCAAGGGTGCCTAGATAGCTTCGCTCCTCCTCCCCTGCCCACCTCGTCTCCGTGATGTGTGACACTGAGACGTTCCGTAATATTTAAAATCCACCTCACGCCTAAAGTAATCCTTAAAATGCGCATGTGTATAGATTTTCTACTCAGAATGACATATTCTTTCACCTCTATAATACTAATACACGGAGGCCAAGATAGATATATCCCTTCAAAACTGTTTAGAACGAATAATTCAGAACCAAGATGGTTAAACAACAGATTAAAATCTCTCATAGGCCAAAGGAAAGAAATATATAGAAAAATAAAACGTGGAGAGGAACACTTGCGTAACCGGTACGCGATTTTAAATAGAGAAGTAAAGAGGGAGATACGAAAAGCAAAGAGAAGTTAAGAAATTAAGGTTGCTAGTGAATCGAAAGAAAACCCCAAGGGTTTCTATCAAATGTACCGTACGAAAAATAAAGATAGGATATTACCACTCAGAACAGAATCAGGTGACATTACCAGTGAAGATAAAGAAATGTGCTCCATCCTAAATAATTATTTCATATCAGTATTCACCAAGGAAAATCTAGACCTGGTCCCTCAACCAGCAAATATTTACTATGAGAATACGGAAAATATTCTTAGTAAAATAACCAATAGTAAGGAGGACGTATTGAAAGAAATTACTAAGATAAAACCTCAAAAATCGCCAGGTCCGGACGATATATATGCAAGAATTATAAAAGAAACCAAAGAAGAATTATGTCAGCCACTTTTAACATTATTTAATGACTCTAATTTCAGGAGAAGTTCCAGAGGCGTGGAAGACCGCAAACGTAGTGCCCATCTTTAAAATGGGTGATAAATCAGCTGCGTCGAATTATCGTCCGATAAGTCTAACGTCAATAGTAGGAAAAATGTTAGAGTCAATTTTGGCAAATAAGATTAGAGAACACTTAGAAAGATTTAATCTTATAAACGAAAGTCAGCACGGATTCAGGCAAGGACGATCCTGCCTCACAAACTTGTTGTCATTCTGCTCGGAGGTCTGTGAGGCAGTAGATAGCGATAAAGCTTACGATGTTATTTATCTGGACGTCAGTAAAGCTTTTGATAGGGTCCCACACGAAAGGTTAGTTAGAAAGGTTCGAGCACATGGTATAGACGGCGATATCATAGAATAGATAGAATTCTGGCTGAAAGGACGAAAGCAGAGATTATTAATAAATGGAACTAAGTCGGACTGGGGATTAGTAACTAGCGGTGTACCACAGGGTTCAGTACTCGGTCCCTTATTATTTATTATATATATAAATGATCTAGACTTAGGAGTCACTAGCAACATCAGCAAATTTGCCGATGATACAAAAATAGGGCGTATCATTAACTCGACTGACGATTGCCATAACTTACAAAAAGACCTCGATACATTGTCCAAATGGTCTAAAACTTGGCAAATGGAATTTAACGTTGAAATATGTAAAGTACTTAACGTAGGCAAGACCATTGGAGACATTAAATACGGCTTAGCTAATCGGAATGCGAGAGGGAACTAGGAGTTATGGTTAGTAACGACCTTAAACCAAGGCAACAGTGTATTAATGCGAGAAATAAAGCAAATAGGGTTTTAGGATTTATTTCGAGAGGCGTGAGCAATAGATCATCAAAAGTAATACTGCAACTTTATCTAGCATTAGTAAGGCCACACTTAGACTACGCAGTACAATTTTGGTGTTCTTACTATAGAATGGATATTAACTCGTTACAAAATGTACAGAGTAGAATGACATAAGTGATACATGATGTTCGGAACCTGTCATATGAAGACAGACTGAAAAGACTGTCTGCATTCGCTAGAGAGACGTAGAGTAAGGGGAGACTTAATTGAGGTGTTTAAGTGGATGAAGGTATAAATAAGGGAGATATTAGCAAGGTACTTAAAGAAGTTAAAGTGAGCATACAGGATAGAACTAGAAGTAATGGTTTCAAACTAGAAAAATTCCATTTCAATATGGAAATAGGTAGAAATTGGAGAGCCTTCTTCTTTGCTATCCTTATCTCATTCTAGTAGTTCAGTTACTCTTCTAGGAGCTGCCTAGCATGGGCCAACCGGCTTACTGCAGTTATCCTCTCTTCTTATGTTCTTATGTTCTCTACAAATATTTGCAAAAACTCGAGTACGAATGGAATAAGCTACCAAGTAAAGTACTGTAGTTGCTGCCTCTTCCATTGAGAGTTTCAAGCATAGGCTAGATAAGCATATGACAAATAAGGGGTGGGTAGAGGGAAAAAAAATATTATAACCAATTCAAATTCATGTTTTTTCCTTTTCAGGTTAGTCTCTATTCTCCTTTCACACTTTCCTATAAAATGTCCACGCCAGTTTTTCTATACTGCGTGGTGTTCTTTCTGACTTTTTCCTGCCGGCTTCGGCTGGAGGGTTTGGAGGGCGGGGGAGAGCCTTCTTCTTTGCTATCCTTATCTCATTCTAGTAGTTCAGTTACTCTTCTAGGAGCTGCCTAGCATGGGCCAACCGGCTTACTGCAGTTATCCTCTCTTCTTATGTTCTTATGTTCTCTACAAATATTTGCAAAAACTCGTGTTACACGTATTTATGAAACATGCTCTGCATGTGGCGACAATCCCATCACTAAATTAAGATACTTCGAAATCTTGAAATACCATCACCAAGTAATTCATCATTCATTCATTCATTCATCATCCAATCCTACGTTGCCCCATGAGGAGCGTAGGAGCCCGGGGCTAGGCAGTTGGTCCTGACATTTAAGATGAGAGTGACCAGCTTCACCCATCCCTGAGTGGCATTACATGAGCAATAAACACCAACCATCCCTTGGATATAAACCTTCTCCGGCTCAATCCGATTGGAGCGCCTTAATTACCCATTAAACCACCAGGCGCCAAAATTTGGTTATATGGTTACTACCCAGCGTTGTAAATTGTTTCCTAGTGTACAGGAAACCATTTGGCTTGTCACTCGTGTAAAGTCACCCACAGGCAGAGGAAAAAGGAAAGAATGAAGGAAAGACAGAAGAGGGAATGTAAAGTCATCCGTAGGCAGAAGGACGGGGAAAGAATGAAGGAAAGAAAGGCAGAAGAGGATGGAAAGGAAGAAGGATGAAGGAGAGGAAAGGGCAGGCATCCGAGAGCAGCACTACATCGAGTGAGTGGATGGTGAGCGCCCCCACCTACCACATAAATGTTCCTGCCAGTTTAGTGTTGCAACACCAACACAGAGTAAAACATGATGCTGTAGCCAGTGTGTGCGTGTGCCAGTAAGAGGTCGATCGTTTGGTGAACTTTGTTATTGTGGCGTGTCAACAGTTTATTGCTGACGCGGTAGTCATTTCTTATTTTCGTTCTTCTGTTTCAGCTATGCAATATATCTATATCTATCTATTGCCAGATGCCTCAATCCCGTGAGGAGTGACCACAAAATAATCGTCTCCATGTCGCCCTATCCCCGGCCATTTCATTGCCCTGCTCCCAGCTCACACCCCCCTTTCTCATATACCTCTCCACTCCATCCCTTCATCTCATCCTTGGCCTCCCCCTCCCTCTCCCCCCCTCCACCTCTCTCACATACATACTCCTCGTCAGTCTCTCACTCTCCATCCTCTCCACATGTCCAAACCACCTCAGTGTGTTTCTCCTAACGTTATATATATATATATATATATATATTCGATTTTTTAATGGTTTAAACGTTTACGAAAGTGAGAAAAATTGTTATACAATGAAATATTTTCTTAAAATACATGTGATGGGGGGGGGAAGGGGTTCAATACTAGACTGGTGGAAGCGACTCAGGGATTGCTAACGGTCCACGGGTTAGGGGGCGCAATACTTTCCTTGCCCGGGCGCTGACAACCCACGCTTCGCCACTGTCTCTAATACAAGTTTCTCTAACTGTCTACACCAAACTACATGCACGGTACACACTACACTTCCTTTTCTAAATTAAAGGAAAAATAGCGCATTTAGACCTTGCCTCGGAGTCCCCAGGGGGGGGGACCACAAATGCCCCCACCATCCGCCCCTCTTCCGGTGACGACTCTATGAGTTCCCTGGAACCAATGTCTGACTGACTTCTTCATTTCTGTTCGCGGCCTTTCCTCTAACTTTCTCTCTGTTGAACATCATCTCTCCTCCTCAGAACCTCGCCTTCTCTTTCTAACTGAGACTCAGCTGTCTGAGGCAACTGACAGCAAACCCTTTTCTGTATCCTCCTACTTTCTCTATACTCATTTCAAAGCCTAAGGTGGCTGTTGTGTGTATGTATGCAACGACTTATCTTGCTCTCATGTTCCTTAACTTGATTCTTCTGAATTCTCTACACTCTGGCTTCGGCTTTCCTGTCATTCTCTGACTAAATATATCTGCGCTGTTTACTTATCCCCTAATTCTACTGACTACCAAAAATTCTTCGACTATCTTACTTCTACGATGGAACACATTCTATCCACTTCTCCTTTCTCTGAAATCTCCATTTTAGGAGTTTTCAATGTTGACCACCACCTTTGGCTCTCCTCTCCTTTCACTGATCCACCTGGTGAACAAGCCTACATCTTTTCTATCCTTAATGACCTAGAGCAGCTTGTACAGCACCCTACCCGTATCCCAGACCGCCTTGGAGAGAGAGCTCCAACATACTTGACCTCTTCCTCACAACTAATCCTTCTGCTTACTCTGTTAATCTTTTCTCTCCGTTGGGCTCCTCCAATCACAACCTTATCACCTTAACCTGTCCTATCACTCCGGTACGGCCTGTGGACCCACCAGGGAAATGTCGTCTGTGGCATTTTGGAGCCGCGGACTGGGAGGCCCTCAGGCAGTACTTCTTTGATTTTCCCTGGAATGATTATTGCTTCCATGGCCGTGAGCCATCTGAGTGTGCCTTGCGCATTACAGAGGTTATTCTCTCGGGCATGGAAGCATACATTCCTTTCTCATATCCTTTGACTAATGCAAGAAAGCCTTGGTTTAATCACGCTTGTTCTAATGCTGTCCACAACAAGGAGAGGGCCTATAAAAGGAACCGGAGCCAACCCACCCCTGAATCATATCTTTTTTATGTTTCTGCCCGGAATCATGCTAAGTCTGTTTTTCGCTCTGCTAAAAATAATTTCATCCGCACTAAATGCTCTCAGCTCTCCAAGTCGAATTCTTCCCGCTCCTTCTGGCACCTTGCCAAAAACTTTTCTAACAACTTTACCTCATCATCCTTCCCTCCTCTTTTCTACTCCGATGGCTCTGTAGCGTCTACTGATAAAGCAGATCTCTTCGCTCAGACTTTCTCCTCCAATTCCATCTTAGACGATTCCGGTGCTGTTCCTCAGTCACTTCCCCCCTCTGACTTCCACATGGCTGACATTAAAATATCTTCAGCTGATGTATTTTCTGCCATCACTGGCCTCAGTACTAACAAGGCATATGGGCCCGATGGGGTCCCTCCTGTTGTCCTCAATAACTGTGCTTCTGTGCTTGCACCCTGCCTAGGTAAACTCTTTTGCCTTTGTCTTTCAACTTGCACCTTTCCTTCTTGCTGGAAGTTTGCTCTCATTCAGCCTGTCCCAAAGAAGGGTGACCATTCCCAACCCTCTAACTATCGTCCAATTGCTTTAACATCCTGTGTCTCAAAAGTTTTAGAGTCTATTCTTAACAGAAAAATTTAAAAGCATCTTTCCTATCACAACCTTCTTTCTGATCGTCAGTATGTGTTCCGTCAGGGACGCTAAACTGGCGATCTTCTCACCTACCTTTCAGGCTCTTGGTTATCCTCCTTTCGGGACTTTGGCAAAAGCTTTGCCATAGCACTTGACATTTCAAAGGCTTTCGATCGAGTCTGGCACAAATCCTTAATTTCCAAACTGCCCTCTTACGGTTTTTATCCTTGCACATGTGCCTTCGTCTACAGCTTCCTTTTTGGTCATTCTATAGCTGCTGTTGTAGACGGCCATCGTTCTTCTCCTAGATCGATTAACAGTGGTGTTCCTCAGGGCTCTGTCCTATCACCAACTCTCTTCCTTTTATTCATCAATGATCTAAGCTGTACATCTAACCCTATCCACTCGTATGCTGATGATTCCACCTTTCACCTTTCTATTCAGTTCCCAGAACGTCCATCCCAGCAGTTACTTCAACAAACAAGGGATGAGGCTATGGCACTCCTAATGTCTCACCTGGCTCGTATCTCTGACTGAGGTAAAAATAATCTTGCTGTTTTTAATGCATCAAAGACTCAGTTCTTACACCTATCAACCCGACAGAATCTTTCACAGGAGTACCCACTAAAATTTAATAATATCCAGCTCAATCCAGCACCATCCTTGAACATGCTTGGGGTTTCATTCACTCGGGATTTATCTTGGATATATCATATTACATCTCTGGTAAAACCTGCTTCCAATAGATTAGGTGTGCTAAGCCGACTCCCTACCTTCTTTACCCATGCACAGTTGTTGACTTTATACACGGGATTTATTCGCCCCTATATTGAGTACTACTCTCATGTGTGGGGAGGCTCCCCACATACAGCTCTTCTTAATAGGGTGGACTCAAAGGCATTTCGTCTCATTAACTCTGCTCCTCTTACTGGCTCCCTTCAACCTCTGTCTCTTCACCGCACTGTTGCCTCTTTATCTCTTTTCTATCGCTACCTCCATGATCACTGCTCCTCTGAACTGTCTGCTTGCATCCCTCCACCTCTGGAATGGGTGCGTAGCACCCGTCTAGCAATAAACTCTCATCCATTTCTTGTCCAACTCTCTAATGCAAGAGTTAACCATTACTCTCAATCCTTCAATTATGCAACAGGTCAGCTCTGGAACTGTCTCCCTCTGTCTGTATTTCCTACTTCCTGTGATCTCCAGTCTTTCAAACGCAGTGTGTCCAGGCATCTCGAAATGAACAGATCTTGAAGTTGGTTCTCTTTTGTATTGTTTTCGTTTTTTTCTTAGAAGAAACTGTATTGCGGGCTCGTAGCCTCTGATTCCTTCTTCCTCGCATAAAAAAAAAAAGTGTTGCCATTTGCTTTATACTCCTTTGTACAGTACATTACTTGCCCTCACTGAGTGTACTACTGCACTCATTCAGCTCCATCTTGCAGCCCAATTACCATCCCACATTGTTCCGGCCATTGTTCCTTACCCCCCCACTTTTTTGCTCCTCCCACCCATCGCACATTTAATTTTTCGTTCACCAATGTGGGTCGGTGAAATACCAGCGCGGCGGCATGAGTCCAACACCACCACCCCAGGAGTGAGGGGGTGACACCCAGCCCACAAGGAGACAACAAAGGGGCTGAATTACCTGGATGGATGTCCAGGCAACAACGGCGCATCTCCCTTGCAACCCGGCGCCCCTCTTCCGCACAGCCAGACCACCCGGCAGTGTACGGAAAAGTACACTACTCTCCAGCAGAGGGAATGCTCACCAGAATCGGGGTGGAGTTCCCAGACACACCCTCGTACATCGAGTCTTCTGGATCGGCTCCACACCTAACTGAGGACTCTGGAGGAGCCTCTAGGGTTGCTATTCCCCTGCCTAGACTGAAGGAGGGCACGCTCCGTCGGAGCTGTGGCGAAAGCCGAGAGAGTACGTCCGACCTCTTCCTCCTGACATTATAGGCACAAGACCTTCCCACACAGAAGGAGGGCACACTCTGTCAGAGCTGTGGCGAAAGCCGAGAGAATACGTCTAATCTCTTCCTCTTGACGTCCCTGGGACAGGTAACCTCAACCCGACGAAGGGAGGGCACGCTCCATTGGAGCTGTGGCGAAAGCTGAGAGTGTACGTCCGATGTCTTCCTTCCGACGTCTCCAGGGCAGGAGGCCCTCGCCCTACGACAGGAGTGCCCATGCACCCCTGATCCACGTAGGAGCACAGGCAATGCCTGATGGGGCTGCCTGACGAAAGGAGTCACCTCTGGCTCGCCCCACCACCCTAGTGTTAGAGCAAGGTGCCACTCTTTCCAGCTCTCTCCTTGGAAGGCTGGAGTCTCTCCCTCTACAGGCTCCCCACCTGAATCCGGACCAGACAAGGCCCCCCCGAGGCCCGGAATCCAGTCCCTGCAGCCCGGGCCACCTCAGACACTGAGGGGCTCCACTAGGACCAGAGGCCGCATTCCTCCCCCTGCAGTAGAGGCAGCAGCCCCCGGAGCCAGTGGGCCTCCCCAGGTGTTTGCCGAGGCCAAAGGGCCTGCCCCGACGCAAGCGTTCCACAGTTCTCCCCTGACGGCCGTCCCGGACTGGGGTATGGGTCACCCTACCTCGGCAGCACCCTCCTCCCGGCCGACCCTCGGGCCGGGCCTCCACCAGGCCCTCCCCCGGACCCCAAAGATGGCCAAGGGCCAACGGCGTACAACCCGACTTCTGGCCCTCTTCAGGCCCAGTCCCGAGAGCCCTGCCCCCTACAGGGCCGATATGACAAGAAAACCGCCCCGGACGCCACCCCATTATTCCTGGACTAGTGGCAACTCCACGGGCCCCACTGTTCTGCACAGCTCCCCAGACGGCCCGCCTCCCTCGCCTGGCCGCCACCTGGAGCTCCTTGCATAGGCCCTCTCCCCCGTGGGCAATGGTCTCCTCTCCGTCAGAACTGTGAGTGACAAGTCTCGGATTACATACTCCCCCAGTGTTGCGAACTCCCCCCCCCTTTTTCAGTGAACTACCAGTGAACCGTTCTCCTGTGTTCCTCTCCCATCCCAATACGCGGCACACACACACACACACACACACCCTGTCAGTGTTCCCCCCCTTGCTGACGAGTCGAGCCCCTGTGAATCACGTGCGGAGTGTATAACCCCAGCCCCGGGTCCAGACCCCCCCCCTTCAGACAGGACAGACGGGCCCATATCACTCACATAAAACAGCAATATCTCATTATTGGATCCTCCCCCTCCTCTCCTCCTTGCCCCCGGCCCAACCCCACAGATAGAAACCTTCCCTATCCTCAGTAAGCCCCTCGCCTCCCCTACTTCCCCCCCCCCCAGTGTGACCTACGGTATATTCTCGACCTGTGTGACGCGTATATAGAGGCTAAGTTAGCTAGGAACTGCCGTACATGTCACGCGGAGATGATGTATTACCTAGGACCTGTCTGTGTCACGCGAGCACCTAGGGTTAAGAGCTGTCCCTGTGGGTATACTGGGTTGTGTTGTATGTAAACCTCTCTGTGCTGATATATCATCTATATTGGTGATATATTGCCTGTGATACTGTGAGGAAATAACCCAGATGTGAGACAAAGATGCTGAACTATGTGGACGGTGATTCAAACCAATATCACTGTAAGGCATTGTGTAATTTCGACTCTGGTCATAGAATATTGTGTGTGTAATTGTTTCTCTATTAATATATTGGTGTATTTGTTCACTTGTGGTGTTTGTGTTTCCCTTCCTTGCTAGTGCTGACCCGGTCAGGAATTAAGGACCCAGAGTTGAACCGTGACTGGACCCGAGAAGTCGGGACACGGAACACGCTGCATAACAGTCGGAATACTTCATCCTTAGCGATTTTTCTGGACATTATGCCAGTGTCCTCTTATAGGTTACTGATGCAAATTACAGTATGTAAAATTAAGACTCAATACCACACTAATACCAAAGTGCACATGAGGTTGTTAAAATGTAATATGAAAACTAAATAGCTGGGGTATAGGCGTTACTAAATTTCCGAAGCCAGTTATAGATATGACCCTGTAATTTAATACGTGACACCAGAGCCTGACTGCCCATTAATGATGCTTGCCTTTCTTATTTTGGTGGATACTATCGAAAACCACTATACCATATATATATACATGTATATATATATATATATATATATATATATATATATATATATATATATATATATATATATATATATATATATATATATATATAATTTTTAAGCATACTTCAATCTTAAATGACCTGAGTGGATCTGGAGGGCCTTAACGGACCTCAAGAACCTAAAGGGACATAAACTGAACGTACAGATCATCAGTCTGAGGATGGCTGAAATAAACCACAGTGATACAGAATAGGATTTAAGCACAAAGAGTGTGAATGAACACTAAGTTACCTAACTGGACGTGTATCTGCCCTTCCATAATAAGATGCCTTTTCCTGGAAGGGGTGGCCACAGAACAGCCATCAAGTCATCCAGTCCTCAGCCATCAGCCTGCCCTTTCTCCAACTTACACCCCTTCACTCACATACCTCTCCATCCCACCCCTCCAGGTCAGCCTCGGTCTCCTTCTTCCTCTGCCCTCCTCCCACCTTCTCACTTACCTCACCTAGTCAGTCTCTCATTCTTCATTCTCCCTACATGGACGTGAAGTAACCAAAATGACTGTGCTTATGTAACAGGGCCTCAACTAATCTGAAAGGACCATTATTGATCTCCCTAAGCTAGGACTCGTCTTCTCTGTGGCTTTTCGGATTTCGTAACACCTCTTTCTTAGCGATTTACTCTGCAGTGTATACAATTATATTCTCTCGTATGTCACTGATGCAAACTATGTCAATACTAAGACAATATAAATAACATACAACATAATACTGAGATGTAATATACTAAAAAAAAATCGCTAAGGAAGAAATGTTGCGAAGCCTTCCACGCCATCTAGAATACAAGCCTAGGTACGACTGGATGGACATAACGGACCAGTACGTATGGAAGTGGAAATGATTGAACCAGGGCACTCCAGACCAGACTTAAATGCGGATGACAGGACGTATGGCTGTCAGTGAAGCTCCCTGGCCTGCACGAATGTGAAAGGCTTTAATTTATATCAAATGACTGATGAACCAAATTCATTGCCACTGAACCATAATGGACCAAACAGACCATGACTCGGCCTGAACTGAGTTGAACAGACATAACTGGGACAAAATGGATTTGAAGACCTGGATGAACATTAATTCTCATGCCAAGCTGGGCTTCCTTTAACTGAAGAAACTCGCCTGACGTTAGCGAGAGCAAATAAAAAGATATTAGATGTAGGATCTTCAGGGCTCTTCGGTTAGCGTCCTTGATGTGCTGTGCTGTGGGAGGGTGATTTTGTGGATGTGGCTTAGCTAAAGTTCCAAAAGTTTGTAGGAGTGAAGAACATCACGTTCGCAACTCGTTAGGGACTACGGGGCAGAGTCGCTCCTACAGGTGTTCCCGCATCTAAAATATATATATATATATGCCTCTGTGGTACAATGGTAAAAGGTGCATTTTCGTACACTGAAGAACGAGGGTTCGCGCCCCGCCAGGGTAATAAACTTTGGGAGTGTTCTTCTGGCCACGTACGGTACTGCATTGGCGGACACAAGGGGTGCTGTGGTTGAACCAGTGTCGCATACTAAAGTATGATTGCACCCAGTCGGCTTGCGTGGGCCGATTACACATGGTTCACAGACTACACACACATCCAAAGTCATTCCAACACAACAGTTACACTTACAAGCACTTCTCACCCTACATACAATCTCTACTAGACAGCCTAAGCCACTTGGTAGAGATATATTGGCTGTATCGTCCCCACTTTGGTAGGGATAGGCCGGTCCTGCAGTGGACACTCAAACGGCTGATGAGACGATATATATATATATATATATATACCATGTGTGTCAAACGTGGCGAAATGGGTATTGAGAGTGCTCTTAAATACTTATGGCATGTAGGGCTTTCTTCTGCAGCATTTAATCACCCGACATTTTCCGGACCAAATCGTATAGGTACTGGTATTTGGGCCAGGCTTGGTGAAAAGGTTACCAGAACTTCAGTGACGTCACTGGACCTGAATGGATGTGACGGGCCCAGCAAGTGAACCCTTAGGAACTTGAATGAACCTAACTGGATCCACCTCCATACACCTTCAGTACCGGTACGTAACATCTTGTGTATTTTTTTCCTGTTTTCTCCAAACTGTTTTATTGAACTTAGTATCTCCCAAAATTAATTAAAGTGTCTGAACTTAGGAAGAATACACAGCACGAGTCATCGCAGTGAAGCGGTTAACCTCTGCCAAACTTTTTTTTTTTTCCCTATATTTCTAACCTACATAAAATATTCTGTTCGTGAAATTTCAATACTGGAGGGTTAGACACAGCCTTCATTAATTCCTTCCCTACAAGACGTCTCCCCAGACTTAAAATTAAAATAAAATCGTCTACAGGGTTTAAGGTAGAAACAGTACACAAGCGAAATAGGTCACCGGACTGAAGGGGTTGAGACGTGACAGGGCCAGATATAACCACTGGGCTAGTTCGCTGCAAATTAGTTCACGCAAGAAACTACTAACAATGGGCCCTGTTGACTGTTATTCTTCTGGCGGTTATTTTGGCTGCCTGGCATGCTGGGTGGGGTGAGGTGGGGTGTCAATGACCCAAGTACACGGTCAACAACTGAGCTTTCTAGGGACCAAAAGAAAAGGAAGACCTATGGTAGCTCGATTTACTTATTTCTTTTTGTCCATACACAGGTATATACTGTACATATTTTATGTCTACCATTCTATCTGTTCGTTATTATCCATCCTTCCATCTATCTATCTATCTGTCTACATACATACAATCATATATATATATATATATATCGTTTCGAAACGAAACGACGATATATATATATATATATATATATATACACACACACACATATCTATCTATCGATCTATCTATATCTATCTATCTATCTATCTATATATCTATATATATATATTTTATATATATATATATATAGATAGATAGATAGATAGATAGATTGATAGATATATATATATCTCTCCGTTTCAAAACGAAACGACATATATATATATATATATATATATATATATATATATATATATATATATATATATATATATATATATATATACTGTATATATACACACACACACACACATATCTATCTATCGATCGATCTATCTATCTATTTATCTATCTATATCTATCTATCTATCTATCTATCTATCTAATATATATATATATATATATATATATATATATATATATATCTATATATATATATATATAAAAACACACACACACGCACACACACACGAGCAAATTCCTGACAGTTAGGTCGCAAGATCGATCCTCACGTGTGGCAAGTAGAGTCTGAGAATTTGAATTCTGTTAAAACTTCTAACTGATATTCCACCAGAATCAGCTACAACTCCAGTATGATTCTGCATAGAAGGTGACCATGCGACGGTTTGTGATGCGCGTAGGCCAGGAATATACTGATAGGCCTCAAAGGACGGATTATCTAAGAATGCTGCTTTAATTCGGATACGTAAAATATATAATCCATCATTTTAACTGATGTAGGTAAGGGATGGATTTTATATTTAATGTGTCTGAATTAAAGCAGAATTAGGTGGTAGGTAGTGGCGACCATCATCCACCCACTTGATACAGTGCTGCCTAATTCTTCTTTCGCCTTCATCATTACCTCTGCCAACGAAGTTGGAGGAGGTTATGTATTCACCTATATTTGTATGTTTGTTTGTTTGTCCACATGATATCGCCAGACGTTCTCGATGAATTTCAATGAAATTTTGTGGAAGGGTGGGCCATGGGCCAAGAAAGAATTGATTAAATTTGGGGGCGGATCCGGATCCGGATCCTGTAATGGCAATGGCGGAGGTATGTGCTCTCTCAATGCTTTTTAGTTCTTTTTGTGTCTTCTCATTTCCTAGTTCTCTCCTTTCCTTTTTTTTTTTTTTTTTTAATGCTAGGAAGAAGGAACCAAGGCCACGAGCCCACAAAAACTGTTCCTTCCAAGAGAAGAACAAAATACAAGAGAGAGCCAAATTCAAGATCCGATCATTTCGAGATGCCTGGACACACTGCGTTTGAAAGACTGGAGATCATAGGTAGCAGGAAATACAGACAGAGGGAGACAGTTCCAGAGTTGACCTGTTGCATAAATGAAAGACTGGGAGTAACGGTTAACTCTTGCATTAGAGAGTTGGACAGAAAAGGGATGGGAGTTTGCTGCATGACGGGTGCTACGCGCCCGTCGTAAAGGTGGAGGAGTGCATGTAGACAGTTCAGAGGAACAGTGACCACTGAAGTAGCGATAGAAATGAGATACCGGTAAAGATGCAACAGTGTGGCGATGAGACAGAGGTTGAAGGGAGCCAGTAAGAGGAGGAGAGTTAATGAGACGAATAGCCTTTGACTCCACCCTATTGAGAAGAGCTGTAAGTGGAGAACCTCCCCAAACATGCGAGTTGTACCCACACAGGGGCGGGTAAAACCCCTGTATAAAGTCAACAGTTGTGCAGGGGTAAAGAAGGAACGAAGTCGGCTTAGCACACCTAATCTCTTGGAAGCAGATTTTACAAGAGATGTAATACGATCTTTCCAAGATAAGTCCCGAGTGAATGAAACCCGAAGCATATTCAAGGATGATGCAGGATTAAGCTGAGTATTATTAAACATTAGTGGGTATACCTGTGGAAGATTTTGTTGGGTTGATAGGTGTAAGAACTGAGTCTTTGATCCATTAAAAACAACAAGATTATTTTTACCCCAGTCAGATATACGAGCCAAGTCAGACATTAGGTGTGCCATAGCCTCATCCCCTGTTTGTTGAAGTAACTGCTGAGATGGACGTTGCGGGAACCGAATGGAAAGGTGAAGGGTGGAGTCATCAGTGTACGAGTGGATAGGGTTAGATGTACAGCTTTGAAGGTCACTGATGAATAAAAGGAAGAGAGTCGGTAATAGGACAGAGCCCTGAGGAACACCACTGCTGATAGGTCTAGGAGAAGAACGATGACCGTCTACAACAGCGGCTATAGCACGACCAGAAAGGAAGTTACAGATAAAGGCACAGATAGAAGGATAGAAACCGTAAGAGGGCAGTTTGGAAATTAAAGATTTATGCCAGACTCGATCGAAAGCCTTTGAGATGTCACTTTTTGCCACAATTCTTTCCTTCTCAGGTGCCTTTGCATTGAGTGAGAAGCCTCATGGTTTCCTGCAGGCCATGTTGTAACCACCTAACTAACCCATACGTGTTCCCTACGTGTCAACAAGTGGGATGGCAAAGGGTTAGTGCCCTTTCCCGTAAAACAACTAACTCGAGTCAAACGGCCACCCCTTGCAGTATTATGATGTCTGGCTACACACACACACACACACACACACACACACACACACACACACTGGGCATGCAGTGGAGTTCCCCGGCCAGCTGTCTGCCTCCGGGACCAAAGGAGAAGTTCTATCCCCCCCCCCTCAACCCACCCACTCAACACACGAACATTAACTTCAATCCCTTGACTGGTGGCAGTGGTCTAAATTCCGACATTCATGGATCATCTACATCACCAACTCCAAAAAATTACGACATGCTAAAAAGCAGCATGAACAGTGTGTGCACGTTGCAGCTCGGCTTAGATGACTAAATAACTGCATTACCGGTAGTTTGGCATTAGAGTAACATTTTCTTTATTGCTTACGAACAGTTCCTTTATATTCATTCCTTTACACGTTTACCGTAAACCTACATAGAGATGTAGACCTAAGTTTTGCCCCCCAAACCGCTGTGCCTGAAGAGATCCCCCCCCCCTCCTCCATGCTTCCCAGAGGACAGAAGGTGTACACCGGTTTAAAATCTGTTTCCTGGTGAGGCTCAGTCCTGCTACGTGCTACACACCTTCACAGGTCACACCTTCACATATTGGGGCTGTCTGTATCACTCACATGCTGGGGCTGTCTGTGTCACCCAGGACTGGTGTGATGACATTAGCGGGAGTGTCCCCCCACACACACACATACAGATGGGTTTTGTGGGGAAGCAGTAATGTTTGTTTTAACGAATCGGAATCATCAACCTGTTCCCTGCCCCAGCCTGGGATCAATCACAAGTCCTTTCAAAGAAAAGATTACTTTTCTAACCATGTCGCCACCCCTTCTCTCTGTTCACTCACCTGGCAATGTATCCGACACCATATTCGGAAGAAGCTACGTATCAGGCGGCTGCCAAAGTAAAGGATGCCACCTTACCAACAGACCTTCCAGCCGTCTTCTTGTTGGCACAGTTGACTTCAGAGCACTTCCTCTTTACTGTTTTATTTTGCATATTACACCTTAATATTTTCTTCAATGCCGTTCTAATCTTCTGATATTGGTATAGTTGTCATCGGTAACATACGAGACTAGAGGCCCCCCCGAGGGAGGGAATCACATCTGCCGCGAGCTGATAGATATCTAGCGCGGCTTGGAATATGACCTTGACCTTGACCTACTTTCACTAATTTCGAACTCGTAGATTTTCATCGCTACTGTACACCTGTAAAATTTTGTGATGATATCTTGAGCGGTTGCGAAGTTATCGTGGTAAGAGACACACAGACCTTGACCTACTTTCATCAATTTCGAACTCGTACGAGATTTTCATCCTTACTACACACCTGTATAATTTTGTGATGATATCTTGAGCGGCTGCGAAATTTATCGTGCTAACAAATACACACAGACAGACAAACTGAAAACAATACCACTTCGCTATCGCGCCTGGTAAATATTAAGATTTTTATGGTCGGGACAACTCCACCAGGAGATTTTATTCAGTCGAGAGATTCGTGAAAATCTGTAAGGTCTACTGTTATAGACAAAGAAGAGCAAAAACTTCTAAGTCAATGAAAATTTTGCCCTTCCTTCCATCCCAGTCAGCCTTCTGTAACATACTTTTTGACCTTGTTTACATTATGCTGGTGTCTACTCAGCTTTCACTTAATCGAGGCAAGCTAAGGATCTTAAACACACACACACACACACACACACACACACACAGGGGGGGGGGATAGTTTAAAAAGTAGGAACGCATCCATGTGCTAAAATGACACATAAACACAAGCGAACATATACGGTACATAGAGTTATTACAACTGCTACTATAACTCTCTCTCTCTCTCTCTCTCTCCGCACTGAAGGACATCAAGCGAGACGGGATGAAGTTTGGCACCACCGCTTTCCTCCCTCACCTTCCTCCTCCTCCTCCTCCTCTCCGCAGACCACCTCACCTGCCTCTCTTCTTCCCATCCTTCTACCTTCGCTTATACTTTCTACATTTCTCTCCTCCAACACTTCTTTTTTCCTTCTTATCCTCCCCTGCCAGCGTCTTCTCTCCCCCCTCCTCTCTCTCTCTCTCTCTCTCTCTCTCTCTCTCTCTCTCTCTCTCTCTCTCTCTCTCTCTCTCTCTCTCTCTCTCTCTCTCTCCTTGCCTGTTTCTTTTCCCTGCTTCTTTCCCTTCTGATTCTTCTCCCTTCTTCCTTCTCTCCCCTCCCTGATTCTTCTCACTCCCTCCTTCCCTTACACGTAGTCGTTTTCGTGAACATCCTTGAGAAGTTTATATTTGGCTCATGATATTTCACTGTTCTGTACAGGTGTTCGTCGCAAAAGCTGTTAAGATTTTTTATGCGTACTCATACGCCTGACACACTCTCTCTCTCTCTCTCTCTCTCTCTCTCTCCACACAACCCTTGTAACTTCAGCTAGGGAACCTATGCGTATCTGAGTACAGTATTTTTTGACCCGACTGCTAACACCTTTGATGAAATGGCTTTTTTTTTTTTTTTTTGTTACTTCCTGTTGATTTTGTTAATTTTGAGGAAACCATCTTTAATGACGGGGTTTGGAAGTCTTCATTGGTGATTTCTCCCAAAGCTGAATAAACTCATTTGATGGTACCAGTAATAATAATCATGCTACCACTACTACTACTATTACTTTAATAATAATAATAATAATAATAATAATAAACACTATGTGAAGTGGTTAATCTGTATACAATCATCCTACTGCACTTATCTCGGCATCACCAGCCTCTCTATCTGTAGGTCTATCAGCCAGGTCAGCCTGTCCGCCGCAGTTTGTTTATCCAGCTGCTTCCACCGGTTTGTATATGACTGCTGGTACAAACTCTCGGATGAATAAAATCGTCTGACGTTAGCTTAGATGCAGTATACTAGGGATGTCCAGACCATTAGTTAACCCCTTTCAGTGCGATCATCTTTATTTTATTATAGTGTGGCTATCCCCGGATAATAATACTCAACTTTGGAGAGGCTTTGGAGGGTAAACAGATGTTGCCTTCCTAGACCTCCTCTCTGGTAGGAGTCTACGCCCTGCGCTAGATAAAATCAACTGTGACGGTTAAAATAAGGGGAAAAAAAGTAATCAGAATAAAAATAAAACTGTTTGGAGCTAGCTGGGGCAGATGACACTACTAGAGTTTGTCTCGACCATATAAGTTTAACAGCAAACATTTCATTACAGTACGTCCAGTCCCCCTTTTAAAATCATATAATGCTGTAGTGTCTGTCTGTGTGTGTGTGTGTGTGTGTGTGTGTGTGTGTGTGTGTGTTCTTACCTAATTGTTCTTACCTAATTGTATCTTTACAGGAATGAGTCAAGCTCGTACTGTCCCGTGTCTTAAACCATATTTATCGTACATATCCTTAAATTTGTGAATTGTTTTGGCACACACTATTTCATTCGGTAGTGCATTCCATTGATCAATTGCTCTGGGAAACTGAATTTCCTTACGTCTTTATCACCTGTGTGTGTGTGTGTGTGTGTGTGTGTGTGTGTGTGTGTGTGTGTTCTCAAGATTGCGCTGATCGGCAAATATCATCATTTAAAGTGTACAATTCATGAGAGTAGTATTGAGATGTTACCAAATGCCATACCAGTAGCTTATGGCAAAATTTTGAAACACTCCGATGAAATACAAATAATCCTCCCTCTTCTCTCTCTCTCTCTCTCTCTCTCTCTCTCTCTCTCTCTCTCTCCTAATTAAGATTACAACACATGTCAACATTCTGTGGTGCGTTATCATGGTGAAAGATAAAGGCAGGGTAATAGGGCCCCCGTAGTCACCAGAGATAGAACAGCTGTCACATGTAAGCTTATTATGGTTCTGAATAAATCCAAATAACGACCTTCCGTTGTTGGTTTATGGGGGGATTTCGCTCAGTCCAGATATTACATAAAAATTACTACTGATTCAGAAACAAGCAAGTCAGTACTGGCCGCTATTCACCCCTCAGTCCGATGACGTATTAAGTTTCTAGCTACTGCCAACCGATTTCTTTTTCTTTTATGGGGATACGTCTGAGTGAAAAGGTTACTAAAAGCGAAACTAAATCGTTCAATTCGGATATTATTTCCCAAGCTGAAGATACAACTGTCTAGAGTTGCAGGAATATAGTAAGATTGTCACGTTAGGGAAGGGGGTTTAATTCCTTCTTTTTTTGTTTCCTCTTAAGCTGAAAACATTCGTCTGACGTCTGCTGGAATAATAACAGAGTTCTTAGTGTGTCTCGGTAAAAACGTTAGGCAAGGCAACTTACGAATAAAATCATCTGACATTAGCAGGAATAAATACGAAGCTCTTAATTCGCGGCGGGAGAGTTAACAAGTGTAGAGGAATATGGTTGTTCACAGCACACTGTTAACACTCAGTTTCCTGTCTACATTCAACAAAATCGTCTGGAATTAACTGGAATAAAATACTATAGATATCTCCACCGCGAGATAGTTAATGATGACATTATTAATACTGTTTCCTCCGACTCACTCTGCTCAATGAAATCGTCTGAAATTAGTTGGTATAAAATATTGTGAGTTATCTCGACCATGAGAGGGTTAAAGTGTAAAAGTACAGAATAAATGCAAAGTTCTGAGGTAAAGACACAAGTGCAAGGTAAGATGATTTTTTTTTTTTTTCTTGAATGCACCTTGAAAGTCTCGCTGGGTATTCCCCCTGATTGCATCATCGGACTGCCAGCGTCCTCCAAAGGTACAACAGTCATTACAGTTTTCAGATAGGCTACATAGATATAAGGAGATACAGGCGATGACACATATGCCCGTATTACTGTATTAAAATCATGTACGCGAATGTGTAGGCCTGCTCCTAAATCTGTTTTGGTCAACTTTCAAGCATAATTAGGATCGGCTAAGGTTAACTGCAATCCACTGTAAACAGAAGTCAGCAACGGGGTAAAATGGCAAATTTTTAGTTCCTATCATGAATTTCAATACGATTTAATAGGGCACTATGCCTACACCCTACGTCCACCCGTCTTGGTGTACGAGTATAATACAGCTATATTCCCCACCCGTCTCGAAACACAGTATGCCCTTGTTCATTGCTACTTAGATTGCAAGTGGTTTGTAAAGGGGGAACAATAGCCTACGGTATTTTAGGTGCGTCAGAGTACGGTAGACCGAGTCAAGATCAATGAAATCCAACTGAGAACAAGATGGCCAGTTCAAATTCATCTGAGGATGAAGGACTGTGCATCACACTGGTCTTATAGCACCCTAGTACTCCATCATACGACTACCCAAGCGTGTTACTCAACTTTAAAGATTTGATTATATGAGTCAACAGTAGGCAAATGCAATAACTAAGTCACTGTGAGATGAAATTTGACATCCGAGGTCAATCAATGTATTATATATATATATATGTGTGTGTGTGTGTGTGTGTGTGTGTGTGTGTGTGTGTGTGTGTGTGTATAAATCATCAGTCACTGAAAGTCCACTACCGAATAAAGGCCAACCCCATCCTTTTCCACGAATTCCTTGATTCAGCCAATTTCTGCCACTCTGCCTGCAAACTTCTTTAACTCATCTCTCCACCTTCTGTCTGGCCCGTGCTTACAGCCTCTTGGAGCCCACTTAGCCTCTTGCTCCATTAGTTATCCCTTATTCTTGCTACATGACCTGCCCACCTCCATTTCAATTTTTATAACTTCTATAATGTCTGATTTTGGTCTGTTCTTTCGCCCAAGTTAATCTTTTATTGTCTCTTAAAGATGTTTCCTACTTGATCTTCTCATTTCCATCGCTTTGTCAGTCTCCAGGTCTCACAACCGTACGTCATATCTGGGATTATACATTCATTATACATTTTCCGCTTCATACATACTGTACGGGCAAGCTACTTTTCATGATGTCTACCGAAAGCTTTCCATTCAATTGTAATTTTAACGCACTACCCATATATATATATATATATATATATATATATATATATATATATATATATATATATATATATATATATATACACTGAGTATCCATTGCAGGACCGGCCTATCCCGACCGAAATCGGGACGATACAGCCAATGTATCTCTTCCAAGTGACTTAGGCTGTCTAGTAGAGATTGTATGTAGAGTTAGAAGTGCTTTTAAGAGTAACTGTAGTGTTGGAGTGGCTTTGGATGTGTGTGTAGTCTGTGAACCAAGTGTAATCGGCCCGCGCAAGCCGACTGGGTGCAAGCATACTTTATAGTAACCGACACAGCACCCCTTGTGTCCGCCAGTGCAGTACGTGGCTGAGTGAACACTCCCAAAGTTTATTACCCTGGCGGGCGCGAACCCTGGTTCACCCGTGGGAAAGTATATACCGGTATATACTTCCTATTTCATGCGTGGGAAAGATGCATTATACGCCGTTCTTAAGCCAGGAAGAGCAAGGGAAAAAAATCTTACTGCAGATCAAGCATTGCAGGGGAAGACAGTGGCGTGTGAGGGAAAACTTTAAACTATCCAGAAACAATCGATCCACCCGTAATACTGGTGGGATGACTTGCCAGAGCAGATTAATCGTGTTGGAGTGGCTCTGCGGTCACGTGGAACCGCTTGTCGTCCGTTGAAACCTTGGCCTTTACCGCCCTTTAGCTGCTGCCTCCCTTAACCGCTCATTCCACATTGGTGGTCATACTCCACTGACCAAATCCATCCATCCATCATCCATTTCCAGTGCATACTACGCAGTCCCGAAATGTAAGGCGAGGATGACCAGTCTCACTCATCACCGTGAGACATTATTATGTGGCTAATAAACCCCAGCAACAAAGTGGCGTAGCCAGAAGGATGGTCAGGGTGGTACGAGCCTGCCCGAAATTCCGGGGCAATATCCATGCAACTCCCCCAAGAGATTCTCTTGAGCCACCCCATGATTATGAATGGTCACCCCTTTAGCTACCCCACCCTTGCTGCGCCCCTGCAACCACCTTCGGATGTAAACCCTTGCGGGCCCAATCCTGTTGGTGTACACGATATCTATCTATCTATCTATTGCCAGACGCCTCAATCTCGTTTGGGGTGGTCACAAACAAATCGTCTCCACCCTCATTTATCACAAAATCCAAGAAATTACCTATAATAATAATCCAATAATCTCGCAATTTCTGCATCCATTTTAATTGGATATATGTGAGAACTACTTTAGATTTAGTAATATAAATATATTTGAATGTAGATTATAACCACGTTCACGTAAGAATAGCGAACGAGAAAAGGTTGATAAAAACGAATGCAACTGAACAAAGAGGAGGAAAATAACTGGAGAACCGACATCAGTGACCGACGGAAACAAGAAGTGAAAGCCATGGTTACGAAGTACATGATAAAAAGTATTATTAGTGTTAGTGAACGGGTATTAAATACATGCAAGAACCCTCACCTGCACTACGGGGTCCCACCAGTGTTTGTTTTGATCCTGAAATCATGTGTGTGGATGTGCCCGACCAATCAGTGTAAGCCTAGGAAGTTCTCAGTAAATCAAGCCAATCAGAAAACAGTTCTTATGACTCCTAGGCAATAAATTCCACTCCAGTAGCCAATCAGAAGATAAGGGGGCGTGGCACAGTTGGCCTTTTAAACCCGGTGCGCGCACCTTGTCGCCATTCCACCGCTGCAAACGGTTGAGAGTGGTAGTATTGTTGTGTTGCCGCTGATATTTTGCTAACTTCATCATGTCTGACCAGTATTTTGATAAGTACGATCACTACAACTTCGACGACAAGTTGGTGCATTCGAGAGGCAGTGGCAAGCAGAGGTCGAAGCAGGAGGCGGAGCAGAACAAGCATCACAATGATACAGATGGACACACCAGGAAGATAGTCAATAACATGAAGAACAATGAAACCAACAACAGACTAGCGGAGGCGCACTCAATCAAACATTAACCCTAAGAATCAGTTATTAGTGGGGTGAGTATGAGTTGAAATTCGTAATGGCCGATTAACGTAAGAATATCCAGTAATACCCTGTATTGATTGTCTTGGGTGACTTGCATGTAAGTTATTCCTGGCGGTTCTAGTTATATTTTACTTGTAGGCCTAATGCACATTCTTGTTTTTATTTTAAATTATGTGGTCCGTTCGCGCACCGCATTATTTAAAAAAAACTAAGTCGCGTGAAGTTTGGGGGGTTATGAAGTGTGGGGGAGCGACAAGCCGGATTAATTTGAAAATGGTAAATTTTATAGTGATGATTTCGTGTACATTTCTCCCTTTACGTGACTGAGAAAGTGTATAGGGTACGTGGTGGAAAGTGTTCACTATAATGAGGTTGACGTGGTATCAGCTGTTACCATGCAGTCAGGCCACCACCACCGGCTGTGTTGGATCGCGGACTCCTTTCTTCCATATTTGCTTATTTATCTGCTAATTTTTCAGTATTAGACTTCGTTTTGGTCTGTGCAGTGTGTTGACGTTGGTATGCGTGTTTGAGTGATTGGCTTTTTTGGAGAAATGGATTGTGTGATATCCAATGGCAACATGGAAAATTGCTCAGCGACCTTCTCAGAGGTGAGGGGAAGGTCGTCTGCCTGTCTTCCGTGGTGGCTGGTGAGGCAGGTGGACGGAACTTAAAGGAATCTGTGGTCAGGGAGACTGGGAGTGGCGAGGATTGACACAGGGTTGGTTGGAACCGGACTCTGGCCCGTATTCTCGTTCGCTAAAGAGCCAGCCTACTACCTTTTCAGTAAACTTCATTAACCCGTTAATGTTCACATGTAGAGATTTTTCTGGCTTCGACGTTACAGGGATATTAAGTAGCACAAGAATGAATAGGGATGTGTAATATGCAGAATAAATTGATAATGGAAAAGGTACTAAATAGCCTCCATAGTTGAGAGTAAAAAACCATCCACCAGCAAACGTAACTCAGATAATTTTTGTGGGAAGAGTGATGTGGAACAAACTAGGGCTTTGCTATCTTCGTCCGTCATATAAGAGGGAATGGGTATGTTTGTTTTTTAATCTTGTCCTAGAAATGTAAATGATTAGAACTGAAATTTGAAAATTGGTGAGGGGGACAGTCCACAAGTAGTGTGGTAAACCGAGACGTATTCAATGAAAAATATTGATTTTTCCACATTCACACCTTTAATGATGTATTTATTTAATTTCTATCCAGACAGTTTATTAACCAATAGATTTTTCTGTGGAGGGGTAGCCATCCCTCCTTTATAATGAGTACTAGGATTAAATCAGTGTGTTTTTAATGAAGTTTAGTTACATTGTTAACTTTCGTAAACCTGGCCAGTACATTTATGGACATCACCATTTTTAATTTGTTAAAGGGGAGCCTACATGTGGAGACTGCACTGTGTGTGGACCAGCTGCTGTCTGTCCTTGGACCAAACCCTCTTGTATATCCCTGCACGTTGTCATGTAACGGACTGTGGTAAAGCTCTGTCAACCACAAGGGTCTGTTAGATTCCTGCAGTGTGTCATACTGGACGTGTTGGATGGCCCCTTAATATTTGCTTACCAGTGCCTGACAAATATTCTTGGCCAGATAGACTGGGGTTAAGCAGCCACCACACCATGGTTTTTAAGTGGTGCATAAATAAAGCACTAAAAGATGCTCTTACTCTACATTCCTTTCAAGTCTGTACTAACCTAGCTTCACCTGCCACATTTCTGAAGCCGGTGTCATCCTCAATATGGGACTCACATGTAATTGAAAAATGTTTTGAAAACAATTGAGTTGCATGAAAAGTTCAACAAAAGATGGGATTATACTGTAATGGACAGTTATATTGCATAGTATAATCCATAAAAATATTGCCTATCAGGTTTTCTGACAATTATTATTTTGCACTGACCGTTGCTTTTTTGGTTACCTTGCAGATCATGTTGGCGAACCAAAGCTTTACTAGTATAGACAATGGACTCGGACTGCCTTTGGGACCATACCTGTTGCTGTTAGTGCTGGTAGTGTGAAGCAGGCTGAGGATCTTACCATACGCCTCTCACTTCTCACACATCCATCAGTATTTTAACATCTTCATAAGTGCATCGTTTCATGTGAATTGCTGCTTATTTTTTTTTTTTTCCCCTTCAGCTTGGGGAATATATCTTGCAGTGAGAGATAATCAAGGCTATTTTATAACTCGGTTGGGAAAGTCTAAATTGAATCAAAATAAGTTGCAGTATCTAAGATCGTGTGCTCAAGGGTTAAAAGTGCTCGGTTCATGTTCATTAATGTTAGCTTGAAAAAGGTTTAAAAAATAGGGTAAATTTTTGCCACAGTTGAGGGTATCTCACTGTTGTATATCTGAAATTTAACTTACCCCCAGTTTTCTTGAGGCATATTGCAGTTCTGAGTAAAATTTTTAAAAACTGCAATGACACACTGCTGTTTGGGCAGACATGTAGAATGTAAGTGAAAGGGCAGACACTAATTTAGCTGTCCGTAAGGTAGGCTACTGTATTCGATCATCATGGTTCTGTGAGATGGTATCACATTGCTTTATTTCAAGATAATGAATTTTTTCATTATCTGTCACGCCAGCATGTTTTCTCCAGCAGGTACAAATGTTAAGGGTTATCATTATCATTGTACAACTTGTGTGAGGAGTTGCCAGTCTGGCCAACTGGCAAGTGTTGCATTAATGTTGTTCTGTGTTGTCATTGTTGTGATTAAAGAATAATGATTTTGTAATGCAGTGTTTTATTTACCAACATGTGGAAATGTACATGTACCATGGGTGTCTGAAAACTTCACTTCAGTTATATTTATATTTATTTCAACAAAGGTTAAACTGAAAATTTACATATACATATATATATACAACTTAAAAGAGATCTTCAAGCTATAATGTGAACTATTGGTAATGATACTGGTACAATGCAGAATGCTAAGTAAAACAACTTCAAATAAAGCTATTACAAAACAATCTTGCTACTTGTACTGTAGCCTTGGCCTGCATGTCAAGGTAAGGCAAATTTGTTTGAAACGCCCACGTAAAGCTTCAGTGCAACAAAACACACTGGTCACAAAACAGTAGGAATGTTATCTATACCTTATTACTTAGTAAAAATTTTGGGATATCTTTACAAGCTAAAATTTGTTCTTGATAACAATGCCATTTCAATGACTTGCATGTCCTCTGATGACAGACACCAGTATTGAACATACAACTTAGTGAAAGTGTAACTCCTTGGAATCACGTGAGTAAAATGGGATAATGGAAGACTTGTAATATATTAAGAATGCTGAGAAAAAAAAAAAAAAAACATTACAACAGCATAATTTCAAGTCCAATGAAATGGCACCACAATCCATCAAATACTGGGCTCCTGTTATGAACCTTGAGCTATTTCTTGGTACAGTTGGGTATATTATTAGTGGTACTGTATAACTGCAAAGCAAAAATTTATTGGCTGTCCTTGCAATACTCACTTCCTTAAGTTCAGTGGAATCTTACCTACCACAGTATATATCTTGATGCATAAAGGCTCTGATATGGAAAACAATTATCTGAAGCCTGGAACTTAGTGTACTGTGTATTCTTAAAACTACTACTTTCACTAAACGTATGCTGAAAATGCTGTGGTTTGGTAATCAGTCACTATGGATAACTACATTAAACATGTCTCTCCTTACCATTACCAAAGGAGTCTCCCTGCAACTACACAAATTCTCTTGGGTTATTTCAACTCTGTACTGTAAGTGGCTCTATTAATCTATGGATACATTAAGCAAGCTTTAATGATGTTTGTGCATATCTGTAAAGCTGCTGCTTGAACATCGGTTAACAATACCCTATGGGTTTTATGGAGAAAATATCTGGTGGCTACTGATATTGTACAGGTATATCTCCAACCAAGATTCTATATGTCAAGTATCTAAACACTTGTAGTGGTAAATAACAAATTGGACACTACTGCATGTCAGAATTAAAGTTACAGAATTATCAACTGGGAGAACCGTTCATATGTTTATAATATATACAGTACTGTATATCAGTTTCTGTACAGTCAAGAATTATTGCCTTAATATCTAGTGGACGACTATTGGACGACCTGCGTACGTACAAGTAATTGTGGGTATCAGTTGAGAATTGTTCAGTTACTCGTCAGAAACTAGAATTACATCTGGAGAATGAGGAATGTTCGACAACAGAACTGACAGTCGAGACTGTTTTTTAATTAGCCACAGAATTGCAGTATTCAAATTTGACAACACTGCCTGAACCTGAATGATTAAAGGGTCTGCCACATAACTAGCATCCAGTCTACTGATACCAGTCAATCCTTAAATAAGAAATTGTGTGGGTACAGATAATATCAACTCTTAAAAAATTACTTGAGAGCTACAGCTAAGCAGAATATCACTGTAGTGATTAAAGCTAAGATTAGCTATGGTTCATTAATTAGGGGGCAGAGCAACTGGAGCATTTATGCCTGAAAGGTCTCTACTGATAAGCCTGACAAGTTAAGTGATGCCACTTGCCTAACTACAAAAGGGTAAACCAAAGAATGCAGTACAACACCATTTGTGACAGCAGTTATAGTGCAATTTTTCAAAAAAAAAATTATATATATATATATATATATATATATATATATATATATATATATATATATATATATATATATATATATATATTATGCAAGTACTGTATTTATACTTTTATGCAGAGATCCTGTTCTCTGCTATTAGGCTATTACTGTCATACACATATTAGTCTGCTTTCTCAGTTTTACTCATCTCTTACCACTTAATGCAGGAAAAATTTGCGTAAACCGTGTGAACTTTTAAAAGCTAAAACAAGTGGCAATTAATACTGATCCTACAGTTTACAATATTCTGCACTTATTACTGTACAATAAAATCCAAATGTTCCACTTGCTTACAGTCTTGACTAAAAACTAGTATATATACAGATTATTTCAGGGTACAACAACATAAACTTGCACTTACAGAAGACAGGAAGTACAACCTAATGGAGTACGCAGGACATCAAAAATCCACATATGAATTATCTTGCCATACTACTGTTAAAGGAAATGGGTACTCTCAGCTACCATAAAATAATGACTTTCTTTTCTTCAAACATCTACAGATGTCTGATGAAAAAAAAAAAAAAAAAATCAACACATTTTCAATGTGATATAATTTACCTTGTAAATGAAAACTGGCATACATGCTCAGTCAGGCCTATCATTCTTATGCAAGTGTTTGTGTATATGAATGGTTTGGAACTGTGTGTGAGCCCATGACCTGGCTTCAACTAATCAACTGTGATCCCCCCTCCCCCACCATCAGCACTACCACTACTACTGGATAATTTTGAACCAACTATAGTTTATGTGATTGGGAGGTGGGGGAAGACTGAGGGTGAGATGCAAGGGATAGAAAGGAGAGGTATAAGAAGGTTGTGTGAGCTGGGGGAGGGCAGCCAAATGGCAGAGAACAGGGCAACATGGGGATGAATTGCTTATGGCAATCCCTCATGGGAATAAGGCATCTGAGTATATATAAACAGATATAAAAGCTCTCTAGATGTGAGTGGTTAATGAAGAACCTACATTTTAAAAAATCTCCAAAATTGAATAAAACCATCTGAAAGTGACACGAATAAAAGGTCATCAGAATGAAGGAGTTTAACTGCTTTAAATCCACCACACACAGTTGGCCTGTTAATATTACTCATGCATAAGCTAGCCTGGGTGTATGTATTATGGCTTGATGGTATGTGGCCTGACAAGAGCTAGTTAACCCAAGAAGTCTTGACAGCAAAATAAAGTGCGCAGGCTACTCGCGCACATGCATGTGTGCGTGTGTGTGTGTGTGTGTGTGTGTGTGTGTGTGTGTGTGTGTGTGTGTGTGTGTGTGTGTGTGTGTGTGTGTGTGTCTCGGTGCAAGGACTGTATTCTTCAGAAGTGTCATATAGTGACTGGCATGGCTGAACCAACATCTGACAGGTGTGATGACATACAGACACATACTGTATATTAAAGTTGTCACACTTTGTCTTAATAAAAAAGGTAATGGATAAACAGTAACATCCAGTCTCATTATACCCACTTCAAGATGTAAGGGTCTGATGATAGGCCACTCGCAGGAAACTACAGTAAACTCTCAATTGTCCATTGTCACAATATCCATCACCGAAACGGTTATAACCAGCGGTTCTATGCAATATCCAGTGCCGAGGCATCTCAAATGGCTAGTAAACAGTGGCTGACCAGTGTTGTAATATCCATCCATCCAATCCTATGTCGCCCCATGAGGAGCGCAGGAGCCCGAGGCTAGGCAAGTTGGTCCTGACATTAAAGATGAGAGTGAGCAGCCTCACTCATCCTTGGGTGGCATTACGTGAGCAATATACCCCAACCACTCCTTGGATATAAACCTGCACAGGCTCAATCCGATTGGAGCACCTTAATTACCCACTAAACCAACAGGCACCATAATTTGGTTATATGGTAACCACCCCTGGTGTACAGGAAATCATTTGGCTTGTCACTGAGTGTAGAGTTACCCATAGGCAGTAGGAAGAGGAAGGAATGAAGGAAAGAATGACAGAAAAGGGAGTGTACAGTCACCAGTGGGTAGAAAAAACATGAAAGACAGAAGAGGAAGGACGCAAGAGAGGAAAGGGCAGACACCCAAAGCAGCTCTACATCGAGTGATTATTTTATGCTTTATTTTCATCTTTTACTCATGGGAAAGTTTTTGGTCTAGGCTGACAGTAATGCAATATCTGGCTCGATGCTGAATATTGAGCCGTTGGAGGGTATTATGCAATATCCGGCATTTCATATTATCTGGCGTAGGGTTTGGCTGAATTACATTGGATAATTAAGAGTTTACATGTGCAAGGTATCATTGAATGAATGAAAGACCTCTAACTGTCCATGTAGTTCATATACGAGATTTGTTCCACAAGGAAGTAACCTACATATGTGTGGCATGGGGACAGGGTCATAATGCTGCACCTAACATACAAGGCAAGTCAGAATTGAAAATGACACATTCGACTGATGTGTGTTGGCTACATAACTAGAATGGCTCATCTCAAATGAAATGCCAAATTAATTATGGTGGGCATGAGAAGAGTAAATGAAATATGCAAAAATGTTTCTCCCATGATTTTTTTTCTTTGGTAAACTTACCAAGGCCATCATCACCTTCCTCCATTCTGATTTCTCTTCCTCTGTGGCTAACATAAGAGCTTCATTTTATTCATTAATGTACATCCTCTACTTACACTATTTAAATAGTCACATTCCATACAATGCAGAGGATACACTGATAAAAGTGAATCAGTAATAAGTAATAAACATTACAATTTGAACACTACATTATCCATGCCGGTGACTTCATGGACTGAATCTGAAATGACAAAATGCCACCTGGTCACCCAAATAATCAAGACAATTATACATGGTTTGATGTGCATATACAAAATACTGATTTGTTTTGGTATACAGTAACAGTACTGATAACCTTATCATCTACAGTCCAGTTAAAATTACAGTGTTTGTACCTGGACTGGCAGTATGAAGCACTGATGAGGTAACTTTACAAGCCTGGGTTGCTGAGAATACAGGTAGTTAAATATTACAGGTACTTGCACTATTGCTATACATTGAATACTGCTGTATATAGCTGCAAGAACCAAACTACTCTAAGTACAATATCACTTTATAGTAAATAATGGTCAATTAAAGCTACAGTACTGGTAACCATTTAAAATTTTGCAAACTATATCTTAAAATAATGCATAGAATTCAACAAACTGATACAGCTTATCCTATTATTGTCTTGTGGAAGCAATTCTTTGGTTATAAGAAAGTGAGCAACTCTAGACATAAGATATGTAAAGGTGTCAGGAAAAAAGTGGGCCTTTTTGAAGAAATAAAGTACTGGTATCCACTTAGGATGCACGTCTTCCACACTGCCCGTACTGTATTCAAACCTGTACTGGATATTTTGCAAAACAGTGTACTAATGCTTCCTTAAGTGATGCACAAAGCATACAAAGTTGTCTAAATATGGCAGTTCAAGGTATTACCAAATCTATTTCTGTCTATAGTTTAACTCAACTATAATATTAGTATCAGGAATTTACATATCCATGCTAGACATGAAATATAAAATTCAGAATAAGATTTATTTTAATCTAGAAAGGATGGATACAAGACATCCTCACTTTACATGGATACAAGACATCCTCACTTTACAATCTTCTCAGCAGAGATGAGTTTGCCATTTGCATTAAAGTTTAATTTCAAACCCTTAAAAACTGGATAATTTTTACACAAGCCCCAAAATACTCTAATGTCATCACCATCAAAACATAAAGCAACCAAATTCTTTACTTTTATTTCCTTCCAAATACTGTACTGTATTTTGCTTGTTAAAGTTACCACAAAAACTTTTAACAAATTGAATATGAGGCTGAGAGAAAGGTAATTCTAAATCCTTACATACTTACATATACAGTAGTTGCATTTGTGGAGAGTGGGAAAAGAGAAGAAGAAAAAAATGATGAAAGAGTATATCAACATAAGATGGGCAACAGCTGTATCCCAAGCATTACAAAAGAGGCGAGAAGATTCATATCAACTGACTGGGGCCATCAATGTTGACGTAGCCCTGTCGTCAGTTGGCCACGTGGTATGGAACAGATGACTGTCGCCGCCATAAAAGAAATCCTACAAAGATGCCAACACAAGTACCCAAGATGGCCATTGAAAAACCAAGTCCAGCCATGCTGCCAGCAGTATACCCAGCCTGCAGGTATCGCAGGGACCGATGCCGCATGTTAGGGTGAAGAGCCTCAGTAGTTGTCTCCAGTGACCCACATTTTATTGTCACAAACTGTTCAGAGCAAAAGTAAATAATTAGTCGCAAAAAACAATGATGCAAAGTACATTAAGTCGCAATTAAATGTTGCATTTTTAAGTTCAATACTGCAATTAAATTACAAGTAAATAAGATTGCATCTTCTGTATTGAAACTGATTTATCATGTTCCCCTGAATCTGCAATGCCAGTTGTATGAAAATAGTAGTGACACTCATGAACGCATCCCTTGCACATACAGTAACGAGGGCTCACTGTGTAGAATTTTAAGTAACCGAAACATTAAAGATATTAACTCAATATATCCATCCATCATCCAATCCTACATTGCCCCATGAGGAGTGTAGGAGCCCGGGACTAGGCAGTTGGCCCCGACATTTAAGATGAGAGTGACCAGCCTCACTCATCCCTGAGTGGCATTACATGAGCAATCAACCCCAACCATCCCTTGGATATAAACCTTCACCGGGTCAATCCGACTGGAGCACAACAATTACCCATTAAACCACCAGGCACCAAAATTTGGTTATATGGTTACCACCCAGTGTAGTGAATGGATTCATGGTGTACAGGAAACCATTTGGCTTGTCACTCAGTGTAAAGTCACCCACAGGCAGAAGGAAGAAGAAAGAGTGAAGGAAGGAAAGACAGAAGAGGGACTGTAAAGTTACCCGTAGGCAGAAGGACAAGGAACGAATGAAGGAAAGAAAGACAGAAGAGGATGGAAGGAGAGAAGGATGCAGGAGAGGAAAGGACAGACACTCGAGAGCAGCACTACATCGAGTGAGTGGATGGTGAGCGCCCCCACCTACAACTAACTCAATATATAATACATAAAAACTCAATATACAATATAACCTTCATTTATTATCAAATAATCTGCACCATTATAATAAACATACAAAACATAAATATCCTTTTTTCTCGTTATAACTGTCTATTTCTTGGACGAAATATAGTACTGTAGTATTATTACTGTATTCTCCATCCACTCACCCAATGTAGTGCTGCTCTTGGATGCATGCCCTTTCCTCTCTTCCTTCCTTCCTTTCCTTACTTCCTCTTCTATCTTTCTTTCATTTGTTCCTCTTCCTTCTGTCTATGGTGACTCTACACTGAGTGACAAGCCAAATGGTTTTCTGTACACCACAAAACCAATTGCTATGCCGGGTGGTAACCATATAACCAAATTTTGGCACCTGGTGGTTTAATGGGTAATTAAGGAACTCCAATCAGATTGAGCCGGTGCAGGTATATATCCTAGGGGTGGTTGGGGTTTATTGCACACAGAATGCCACTCAGGGATGAGTATGGCTGGTCACTCTCATCTTAAATATTAGGACCGACTTGTCTAGCCCCTGGCTTCTACATTCCTCATGAAGCAACACTGGATTAGATGATAATTAATGAATGATAATGATCTACAGTACTTATCTACAGCCCGACACCCTAATCCTGCAAAGGGCGGCCGCAAACAAAGTGCCTCCATGTCGCTCTGTCACCGACCATTTGACTGCCCTCCCCCCAACTCACTCCCCCCCTCCCTCATATACCTCTCAACTCCATCCCTCCACCTCATCCTCATTCTCCTCCTCCCTCTCCCTCCCTCCACTTCATCTACATACACCCTCTTAGTCTGTCTTTCATTCTCCATCCTCTCCACAAGTCCAAACCACCTCAGTGTATTTCTCCTAATCTTCTCAATCACATCCACATCCAGTTCTTTCACTTCTTCATTCGTCAAAATGTCCCTCCATGTCACTCCAGAAGCTCCTCTCAGGTAACTCATTTCCACTGCTCTCACTTCTGACTTGTTCCCCTCTAGCAAGGTCCACGCCTCGCTTCCATACGCCAGGATAGGGATCATAATACTGTACTATCATGCAGTGACTTCTTAACTTCCATACTCACCTTCCTATTTGTCATCACCGTTAATTCATGTTATTATTAATATCAGTTGCAGAAACATGAGGTATAGGTTTCTCCCAAAGCCATCCATCCATCATCCAATCACATACAAAACTATTTTTACAAGTAAGCATAGCAAAGCGATGTTTACCCTACATTCAGCTGAGAAATGAGCTGACCGACATGATGCAGCCTGACCACGACGGTTTTCAGAGGCTAATAACTTTTCTACTAAATATGAGAGATAAAGAAGAGATTCTTTCAGCCGGCAGTAGGTACATTCAATAAATGTTGTTTTTTGATAAATATTTACTCATGAGACCAAAGAAGGAGCCTCTGTGGTACAGTGGTAGAGTGTGCGTTTCACACGCTGGTGAGTGCGGGTTCACCTCCCGCCAGAGTTGTAAAAACTTTGGAAAGCGTTCACCAAGCCACAAGGGGTGCTGTGGTTGAACCAGTGTCGCATACTAGTATGCTTGCACCCAATCGGCTTAAGGCGGGCCGATTACACTTGGTTCACAGACTACACACACATCCAAAGCCACTACAACACTACAATCACACTGACAAGCACTTCTCACCCTACATACAGTCTCTACCAGACAGCCTAAGCCACTGGGTAGAGATACATTGGCAGTATTGTCCCTGCTTCGGTAGGGATAGGCCAGTCCTGCAGTGGACCTCAACGGCTGATGATGATGATGATGATGATGATGATAATAATGATGATGATGATGATGAGACCAAAGAAACTCCTTAGAATCCCAGCTTTACAAGGGAATGTATCAATGACTTCAACTACAAGCTCCACTATGATACTGATTTAAAGCATCATGAAAGTGACACATGCGAGGTATGAGTTGTTTTTCACATCCATAATATGTTGACTGCACACTGTGTGTGTGTGTGTGTGTGTGTGTGTGTGTGTGTGTGTGTGTGTGTGTGTGAGAAAACGTGAAAGTAAATAATTTAGCTCAATTCTTCTTCTGTTATTGTTCAACTGCCTCACCAAAAATGCTGAAAGTTTACACCAAGATGAAATTACGATGATAGGCATATGTACAAACGCTCGCTCACTCATCAGGCGCTAAGTGCACTTTACCGGTAAATAAAACGTCAAATAAGTTTAGGAAGCTCCATGGAGCATGAAGTAAACTAGGTATGAAGAAGAAAATGTGATGATGAGACAGATATGGAATATTACATCTGGAATGGGAGAAGGCCAGAAGATGGTGCAAGGTCTGACAAACTGGAAATATGAGAAGAGGGACAGGGATGGTAGTTATTGGAAAGGAAAGATGAGAAATAATTTAACTTTTGGCCTATAATGCCACCTGTTTTATCCCTCTAATACAATTAAAAGTGGGAATTGATGTTGTCTATCTACCTATCTATAACCCGAAGCCCTAATCCCGCAAAAGGTGGCCGCAGACAAAACGCCTCCAAGTCGCTCTGTCACCCACCATTTGACTACCCTCCTCCCAGCTCACTCCCCCCTCCCTCATATACCTCTCAACTCCATCCCCCCACCTCATTCCCGGTCTACCCCTTCCTCTCCCTCCCTCCACCTCACCTACATACACCCTACATACACCCTCTTAGTCAGTCTTTCATTCTCCATTCTCTCCACATGTCCAAACCACCTCAGTGTATTTTCTCAACCACATCCACATCCACCCCACAACGTTCCTTCACTTCTTCATTCGTCAACCTGTCCTTTCATGTCACTCCACATGCTCCTCTCAAGTAACTCATTTCCACTGCTCTCACTCTAGACTTGTTCCCCTCTTGTTATGCTCTATTTTTTTATTTCTGTTTCCTTTGGCAAAAAAAAAAAAAAAAAAAAAAAAAAAAAAAGGACATCTTTGACAGCCACACCAATCCCCGCAATATTTAAAGAGGTAAATATGATTTGGAGCAGATATGGGAGGTGGAAGGTGTATGCAAGATATTCACAGAAGAAATCTGTGCAGCATGTGAGGTGGTGTGTGGGATGAAGAGAAGACGAAAGGGATTGAAAGGAACAGCATGGTGGAATGAAGAGGAGAGACAAGCTGTGTCGCAAAGAAGAATGCATATAATGAACTGATGGGAAGCAGAGACATGGAGAAAATATAGAGATGGAATAGACAATAAAATGTAGAGAGGAAGAGATAGGTGGAAAAATTAGTAGGAGAAGAACAAGAGAGTGGATGAGGAATTAGGATGGAATGTAAGTGCAAAGTGGAGAGAATGGAAGAAAATTCTGGAATAAGGTAGAAAGAGCTAGACAGGGTGATAAAGAAGATAGCAGGGGAGTGAGAGATAAAAATGGTAGATTGACAGTGAAGGGAGAAAATGCGAGCAGATAGAGAGAACACTTTAAGGAATTGTTAAATGTAGAGAGTGAAAGTAATGCAAGTATAAGTGGCTGGGAAATGGTTGGGAGAAGGACGGAGGTGAGAGGGGAGGAAAAGATCTGTAGGATGGAGGTAGTGGAAGCAATGAAGAATGTCAAACTAGGGAAAGCCCTGGGAGCTGATGGAGTGTGGGGTGAAATGCTGAAGCACAGGGGAGTGATAATAGCAGAATGGATATGGAGAATGTGCAGACTGGCCTGTGAGGAAGGTAGAGTCCCACAGGTTTGGAAGTCAAGTATAATTATTCCCCTGCACAAAGGAAAAGGGGAAAGAGAAGTGCATGGTAATTACAGGGGCACTTGTCTTCTTAGTGTAACAGGAAAAGTATATGCTGACAGACTATTTATTGTCAGAGTTAGGGAAATAACAGAGGAATTAGATGGAGAAGAACAAGGAGGGTTTTAGGAAGGGACGAGGTTGTGTGGATCAGATATTCATTCTAAGGTCTATGGTGGAAAAGTTTCTAGAGAAGGGAAAGCTGTATACGGCCTTCTTGGATTTGGAGAAAGCACATGGCAGAGTTGTTGGACAAGGAATGAGAAAAATATTAAGTAAAGATCTACCATTGTGCAAAATGTTGTGTTCTTAGGTTATATACATACTGTATGTATGTATATATATATATATATATATATATATATATATATATATATATATATATAACTGTGACACTGCCCCCTCTGAGGGTGCATCCCCACCTGTGCAAGGAGGTTATCAGGGGTCCCCACCCTGCCTAAAATGTGGCCAGGGTACTTTTTTTTTTTTTTTTTTTTTTTTTAATGCAACAGAGAAGGAATCAAAGGCCTGGGGCCAACAAATTGCTTCCTCTAAGAAAAAAACAAAAACAAGATAACAAAGAGCCAAATTCAAGATCCATTCAAGATGCCTGGACACACTGCATTTGAAAAGACTGGAGATCGTAGGCAGTAGGAAAAAGAGATATAGGGAGACAGTTCCAGAGTTGACCTGTTGCATACATGAAGGACTGAGAGTAGCAGTTAACTCTTGTATTAGAAAGTTCGACAGAAAAGGGAAGAGAGCTTGTTACCTGACGGGTGCTACGTGCCAGCCATAGTGGTGGAGGGATGTAACCACAAAGTTGAGAGGAGCAGTGACCACTGAAGTGGTGATAGAAATGTGATAAAGAATCAACAGTCTGATGAAGAGACAAAGGCTGAAGGGAGCCAGTAAGGGGAAGAGAGTTAATGAGACAAAAAGCCTCTGACTCCACCCTATTGAGAAGAGCTGTGCATGGGGAGCCTCCCCACACATGAAAATTGTATTCTACACAGGGGCGAATAAAACCCATGTATAAAGTCAACAACTGTGCAGGGGTAAAGAAGGTACAGAGTCCAACACACCCAATCTCTTGGAAGCTGATTTTACAAGAGGTAATACAGGTGGCCCTCCACATTCGCGGGGGTTAGGGGACACAGACCCTCGCGAATGTGGAATTTCCATGAATGTTTGGTGCGCGAATGTGGAATTTCCATGAATGTTTGGTGCGCCCTCCCGTAAATCCCACTACAGCTGCAAATCACCCCCTATGAGCAAGTGTGCACATACTGTACCTAATAAACCACATCTGGGACCTGTAAACAGCATAAAATATCACAAACAGTAACAGACCAACTGTATAAAAAAGTTTAATAACAAATAAGTTTTGATTGGGTATGGCTGTACTAAGTTAGGGTAAATATGTACCTGGTGACTTCCACAGACTGCCGCGACTGAGCGCGTCTCATGCACATCCACATAAATGTGGGCAAGTCATCAGCTACATTTTTACACCAACTTCTTACAATCATACCCATTACATTCAGAGTTAACTCATCACTGTCCCTGAAGTTTTGGTGGATGAACTCTGATGACTCTATGTATCTCACTGTTCTCTCATTCACATTGAAAAAATTTTTCCAACCGCAGCATAGTTCATACCCTCCCTACACTTATCCAGCAATTTCACCTTCTCCTCCAGGATCATCACTTTCTTTACATGTTTAGGGGTGCGCTCACCACTAGGGGATGCGGGATGCTTGGGGCCCATGCTTGCAGGACAACACAGAAACACATGGGACAAAGTTATCACAAGTAAATCGCACAACTGGGCGCTAAGTCATTCACCTAATAGCACAGCAATGCTGCACTTGATACCATTGAACACGTGCGAGCACAATTATTGGGCACAATAACGAAATTACAGGAGGTTTGGCGAGGTAGCGTAGAGGCAGCGAAGCGACTGCAACAGTGGCAAGACACAGACTGAGAGAGAGACACAGGAGCACAGGAGCGCGGTGGTTTGGTGCAGGCCTGATTTGGCGCAAAATGACCCGCAAGCATCCGCACTGCTACACTTTGTGGCCACAAAAGGGATCTTGGCTCCACGAGGGGGAATTTGCGAATCTGCAAGACCCACGAAAGTTGAATCCGCAAATGTGGAAGGCTACATGCATAATCTTGTCACGAGTCGGCTAGTGACATTGGCTTTTGTGGGAAACCGCGAACTCTAGTGGAATCTCTGTTTATCGTTCAGTTAACCGCTCATTCGGTCGGGAGTCCTTTTAAATCAATTTTTCAGTGTCATAAGTGATTGTCTTTGTGTGAGATATTAGCGCTTCCGCTGAGCGATTTGTTTTGGGGTTTCGCCCACTCAAGCCGTTAAAAATGCGGCCCTAGCGCTTCTTTTTTTCCCACGAGTTAGTCAGTCAAGTGTCTGTCGTGACGGAGTGAGGTACTGTGCTCCAGCAGTGAGAGAGGTCAGCTAGCACCCAGACTCCACTAGCCTACAGTTCTCCAGGCTCCCACCCTTCTTGGTGATACACCACATTCATTGACCAGTATTTCCTTTTTGTATTTTCCCAGGTTTAAGAGTTTAGTTAAGTGTGCTGTTCCTCACATGCTGGCCAGCTGCGCCACATGTTGTTTTTTTTTAGGTGTAAGAATTTAGCTTTTGAGTGAGTGAGTGAGTGAGTACGATCTCTTTATTTGAATTCATTCGAAATGTAACGTTAAATTTATTTCTTTGTAATCAATAAATTTAACAGTTCTTTTTCTTGAGCTTAATGTAATGTAAACTCGTGTTTCATTTCTCCACAATTAAGCTTATTTCCCTTATAGCTCCTAGCTTGCATAAACGTTTTGCCATTCATAACTGGTACTTAGGTGAGTCTTGTTGTATTAAGCTTAAAATCCGTTGTGCCTTCTAGGAGTTAAGCATCAGCAAGAGCCTGATATCAATAATAGTATTAGTTATTTATTGTCAGGGGTGGAGTCACTTTCTCCAGAGGCTATCAGTACTAATAATCAGCATTTGTGAGTAATTAGTCTCTGCTGTGTACTGTTGAGAAAGTTTATAAATTCTCGTTCTGCGAGTCCGGCGAAGCAAGCCGGTATAAAGTAATCATTGCTTGATTTAGCAAGACAATTCTTGATCCTGCTGTTCAGTATTATTGAACATTATGATTTTAAATAATATTTGCATTTATTTTAAAAACCCCATGACAACTGGCGACCTCATTCCAGGATATTAACTCCTAGCTCTAAAGCTATTCACGAGATAGTGCTCACTCGTTCATATTTAGGTATTTATCATTAAAGTTTATAGGCACAAGTTTACTGGTGGTTACCATTAATTTAGCAAGTGAACTTCTGCTTTATTAATCCACAGAGTACTTAACTCTATTTAGTTCTTTATTCTCAGTAACGCCAGACGATTTTATTCGCTCCTGGGTAGCCGTCGTACCCATTGCGTTAATTATTGAGTCTTCCCAGTCATTTGTATTTTTGCTTTATTCTTTTCCAGTTTACTAAATAAGACTGGTCACCACTAGCTTGTGTCTGTATTCTTTACTTGTGTTTATTAGTATTCGTTTGCGAAGCAGCAGTCAGTACTTAGTTTTGGCTTGCTCAGTAAATTAGCGACATGGCTACCACTGTATTTTTACAGGAAACCAAAGAAATGGGTCTTATGGACCCAACCGAAATTAAAGAGTACATACTCTCACACCATAATCAGGAGCAGCAGCGCGAGAACGATGCCCGTGAAGAGCGTAAGATTCAGCGCGAATATGAGCGAGAACAGCGTGAGGAACATGAAAAGGAGCACGAATACGAACGAGAACAGCGTGAGGAACGCGAAAAGGAGCGCGAACACGAGCAGAAACAGCGTGAGCTCAAGTTGGAACAAGGGCGACAACAACATGAACACAAGCCGGAACAACGTGAATATGAACGTGCCGAACGTGAGGCACGAGAAAAACATGAGCTTGAGGTTTTGAAGCTCAAGCGAGATTCCTTGGCTTCAGGCACATCTGCTGCAGCCAACCCAAGCTTCACTAGTGCTCTTCCTGCACATGTCCTGGCGACCCCACGCATCAAGCTTCCTTCATACAAGGAAGGCGAGCGAATCGAGCCGTACATAGCTCGTTTTGATGACATGGCAGACATGTATCAACTGGATGAGGCAGCTAAGCGGCTCCAATTTCTTAGTTTATTTGAGGGCCCTGCCCTCGATATTCTCCACAGAATTCGTGGAGACAATCTCACGTATGAGATGATGAAAGCTGCACTCATTAAGGCGTATAGTCTCACAGTAGACGACGCCAAAGTTCAGTTCATGCGAGCTCGTCTCCAAGACAAGGAGACAGCTGTTCAGTTCCTCGATCGTCTCACTGCTTACTTAAATGAGTGGATGGAGAAAGATGAAACTCCTTCCACGCGTGAGGGGATAATTGACCTTATGCTGCATACACAGCTAGAGAGGTTGTGGCCTGCTGAACTCATAGCACAGCTTAAAATCTGCCAGGTGAAAGATGCCAGACAAATGGCAGGAAAGGCTGACGCATTCTTTATTGCATACGGGTATCAAACTCGCAAGCAGCATACCTGGAACAGGAAAGCTGATAAATCTGGGAAACCGTCTCACATTGAACCCCACCAACAAGGCCATTCTCAGAATAATGGCCAAGGTCCAAAACTGCAGTGGAAGGACCAGGAGCAAAATACACAGCAGCCTGCTTGGAAGCGGTACGACAAGTACCAGGTACCCTAACCAGCAGCAGTATCAGCCACGCAACCGACCGTCGGGACCGTCCTTTTCACCACCAGCTCAAGTGAATAGGAGGCAGGAAGCAAATGCAGCCTTCATTCCTCAGCAGCTGCACGGTGGTCACGTCCCTACCAGTATGGGTACTCCCCCACAGTTCACTAGTCCCACAGTGACAGTGAACCCCCCTCCACAGATGGCCAATGTTCCATCTCCACAGGCAGTGAGTACGACTCCTCAAGTTTCAAATTCTCAGGGCACTATGTTTGCCGCATCAATTCAGCAGCCTCATGAGTGGCTAGCTGCTTCCTCCACAGGCCCTCCCACAGGTGACAGTACCTTCCTTGTTCAGCCAGGGTTTGTGGGGGCCATCCCTGTGAAGGTCCTGAGAGATAATGGATCCTCAGGTTGCTCTGTCAAGCAGAGTTTAGTTCGGCCTGAGCAGTACACAGGTCGACAGATCCATGCTAATCTTATTGATGGATCAGTGAGATTGTTCCCTGAGACATGTATCCAGGTGGCATCTCCATTTTATACTGGTACGACACTTGCAGTTGTCATGCCAGAACCCTTATTTGACCTAATAATAGGCACTATTTCCGGTGTCAAGGATATTTGCACCGAAGATGATGCTACTCAGACTTCGGCTACCGTGACACGAGCCATAGCTGAGGCTCCAGACTGTGTCACCCCAGTGACCATTGAATCACCGCAAGAACTGATGTGTAGCCAACTTGTTGTTCAAGAACAACATTCTGACCCGACACTTGCTGCTGTGTGGAACAAACAAAAGGGTAGAGTGATAAAGTATTCACAGGGAGGTCGAGCCAAGTTCCTTCATAAACAAGGATGGCTCTACCGTGAGTCATGAACACCCAAGGGCGAGGTTCGATTGCAGTTTGTCGTTCCCGCCAAGTATTGCCAAGCAGTGTTAGAATGGGGTCATTGTTCAGCCTCAGGAGGTCACCTGGGCAAAAGGAAGACCCAGGGCCGTATCCGAGCTGACCTTTTCTGGCCAGGGATGGAACGAGACATAGATAGTTTTGTGCGCTCCTGCAGTGTGTGTCAAAGTACCACTAATCAGGGACATGTCTTTCCTGTGCCATCTGAAACCACACCCATAATCTCTGAGTCAGTTAAGAGACAGGGCAGTGGTAATGTGGGTGTAGACATGATGTCTCACCAACTAACTGCTTACTAACTAGCAACTGTTGTATGCTGGGTTCCGTAACATAGGCGTTCTCAGAGACTTGAGTAACCCAAGGACCAGCCTGGTTCCCAGTTAAAAGTGTAGACCTGACGTCTCACTTGTTGGTCCCATAGGACACAGTATATCCAGGGCCTGTACATACATGTACCATATGTTAAGGTACTGTACCCTCACATGCTGGCCGGCTGTGCCGCATGTCGAGCGAGGTGGACGCCAGGTTAGAGCTCCCCCTAAACTCGGTGATGGGATGTTGTTAAGGTGCTGTTCCCTCACATACTGGCCGGCTGTGCCGCATGTCGAGCAAGGTGGACGCCAGGTTAGAGCTCCCCCTAAACTGGGTGATGAGATGTTGTTAAGGTGCTGTACCCTCACATGCTGGCCGGCTGAGCCGCATGTTGAGCGAGGTGCATGCCAGGTTAGAGCTTCCCCGCTAAGAACCATTACGACTACATTTCCTAGTTAATATTGTATCTAATAAATTAATGGTGACCTCAAATGTACGAAGCTTAGGCTGTCACTCGTATTTTTCAGCTAGAGCGTACCTTTCGTAGCATGTACTGATTGCTAGGCAGAGAGAGTAATTGTAATGTAATAAGAATTTTTGTCTCATTGACACTTTTGATGCTCCACCTTAATTGATTTTGCAGGTACAGCAATGGGTGTAGCAGTTTTGCTGTGCAGGCCAGCTGATCATCTGCCGCACGCTGCCGCCTCTTCTCCTCTGCCTTCGTCGTCGCCATATTATTAATATTTACTGTGTCATTTTACACGTAGGTACAGTTACACTACAACTGTCACACCTACACCGTGTATCACATACACCACGCTACACAACAATTAGTTGTCCGTGTAAATGTAGTGAACTTTCGCTCAGTTTGACCCGAGTACAGGATTTTCACCGTCGTCACGGAGTTTTTTCCCTCAAGCTTGCCTCTATTAACGTAAATACGAGGTTTTTACGCTCATTGGCGATAGTGATTTTCTCCTGTGGCAGGATAGCACACACACCACAGTGTGAATCTTGTGTGACTGAGTTAGGATTTATATGTATGCATATTGAAATCTTTTTTCTGAAGAAAGAAAGATTTGATTTTCATGGGGTGTAATATCACGAGTCGGCTAGTGACATTGGCTTTTGTGGGAAACCGTGAACTCTAATGGAATCCCAGTTTATCGTTCAGTTAACCGCTCATTCGGTTGGGAGTCCTTTTAAATCAATTTTTCAGTGTCATAAGTGATTGTCTTTGTGTGAGATATTAGCGCTTCCGCTGAGCGATTTGTTTTGGGGTTTCGCCCACTCAAGCCGTTAAAAATGCGGCCCTAGCGCTTCTTTTTTTCCCACGAGTTAGTCAGTCAAGTGTCTGTCGTGACGGAGTGAGGTACTGTGCTCCAGCAGTGAGAGAGGTCAGCTAGCACCCAGACTCCACTAGCCTACAGTTCTCCAGGCTCCCACCCTTCTTGGTGATACACCACATTCATTGACCAGTATTTCCTTTTTGTATTTTCCTAGGTTTAAGAGTTTAGTTAAGTGTGCTGTTCCTCACATGCTGGCCGGCTGCGCTGCATGTTGTTTTTTTTAAGGTGTAAGAATTTAGCTTTTGAGTGAGTGAGTGAGTGAGTACAATCTCTTTATTTGAATTCATTCGAAATGTAACGTTAAATTTTTTTCTTTGTACTCAATAAATTTAACAGTTCTTTTTCTTGAGCTTAATGTAATGTAAACTCGTGTTTCATTTCTCCACAATTAAGCTTATTTCCCTTATAGCTCCTAGCTTGCATAAACGTTTTGCCATTCATAACTGGTACTTAGGTGAGTCTTGTTGTATTAAGCTTAAAATCCGTTGTGCCTTCTAGGAGTTAAGCATCAGCAAGAACCTGATATCATTAATAGTATTAGTTTTTTATTGTCAGGGGTGAAGTCACTTTCTCCAGAGGCTATCAGTACTAATAATCAGCATTTGTGAGTAATTAGTCTCTGCTGTGTACTGTTGAGAAAGTTTATAAATTCTCATTCTGAGAGTCAGGCGAGGCATGCCGGTATAAAGTAATCATTGCTTGATTTAGCAAGACAATTCTTGTTCCTGCTGTTCAGTATTATTGAACATTATGATTTTAAATAATATTTGCATTTATTTTAAAAACCCTGTGACAAATCTTTCCAAGACAAATCACAAGAGATTGAAACCCCAAAATGATGCAGGATTGAGCTAGATACTGTTAATAATTAGAGGGTACTCCTGTGGAAGATTTTGCCGGCTTTACAGATGTAAGAACTGAATTTCTGATGCCTTAAAAACAACAAGGTTATTTTTACCCCAGTCAGAGATACGAACCAAGTCACACATTAGGTGTGCCATAGCCTCATCCCTTGTGTGCTTAAGTATACAACAGCTGAGATGGACGCTGCAGGAAGTGAATGAAAAGGTGAAGGGTGCAGTCATCAGGATACGAGTGGATAGGGTTAGATGTACAGCTTAGAAGGTCACTGATGAATACAAGGAAGAGAGTTTGGCAATAGGACAGAGCCCTTAGGAACACCACTACTAATGGCTCTAGGAGAAGAACAGTGTCCTTTTACAATGGCAGCTACAGAACGACCAGAAAGGAAGCTAAAGATGAAGGCACACATAGAAGGATAGAAACTGTTAGTGGGTAGTTTGGAAAATAAAGATTTATGCCAGACTCGACTGAAAGCCTTTGAGATGTCAAATGCAATGGTAAAGCTTTCGCTAAAGTCCTGAAAAGAGGATAACAAGGAGTCTTGAAAGACAGGAGAGAAGGTCACCAGTGTAAGTCCCTGGCAGAACCCATCCTGACTATCAGAAAGAAAGTTGTGATGGGAAAGATGCTTAAACCTTTTTTTTAAAGAATAGATTCCAAAACTTTTGAAATGCAGGACGTTTAAGCAATTGGGTGAGAGTTAGAGAGCTGGGAATGGTTACCCTTCTTTGGGACAGGCTGAACAGGAGAAAACTTCTAGCAAGAAGGAAAGGTGCACGGTGAGAAACAAAGACAAAAGAGTTTACCTAGGCAGGGTGTAAGCACAGAAGCACAGTTCTTGAGGACATCAGGAGGAACCCCATCAGGCCCGTATGTCTTGTTTGTATTGGGGCCAGTGATAGCAGAAAATACATAAAATGAGGAAACATTAATGTCGGCCATGAGGAAGTCAGAAGGAGGAAGAGATTGAGGGACAGCACTGGAATCGTCTAAGGTGGAATTGGAGGAGAAAGTCTGAGTGAAAAGTTCTGCTTTATCAGTAGAAGAAATAGCTATTGAGCCATCAGAGTGGAAAAGAGGAAGGAAGGATAATGACCTAAAGTTGTTGGAAAAGTTTTTGGCACAGCGCCAGAAGGAACGGGAAGAATTCAAGTTGGAGAATTCAGAGCATTTAGTACTGATGAAATTATTTTTAATAGAGCGAAGAAGGGATTTAGCATGATTCCGGGAAGAAACATAAAAAAGATGATTTTCAGGGGTGGGTTGGCTCCAGAACCTTTTGTAGGCCTTCTTCTTGTGGACAGCATTAGAACAAGCATGATTAAACCAAGGTTTTTTTGCACTAGGCAAAGGATATGAGAAAGGAATGTATGCTCCTATGCCTCAGAGAATAACCTACTTAATGAGCATAGCACACTCAGATGGCCCTCGGCCATGGAAACAATATTCATTCCAAGGAAAAACAAAGAAGTACTGCGTGAGGGCCTCCCAATCAGCAGCTCCAAAATGCCACAGACGACGTTTCTTTGGAGGGTCCACAGGCCGTACTGGAGCAATAGGACAAGTTAAGGTGGTAAGGCCATGATTGGAGGAGCCAAATGAAGAGAAAAGATTTAATAGCATAAGCAAAAGGATTATTTGTTAGGAAGAGGTAAAGTATGCTGGAAGTCTCTCTAAGGCGGTCAGGGATGCGGGTAGGGTGCTGTGCAAGCTTCTCTAGGTCATTAAGGATAGGGAAGATGTAGGCTTGTTCACCAGGTAGATCAAAGAAAGGAGAGGAAAGCCAAAGGTACTGGTGAACACTGATATCTCCTAGAATGGAGATTTCAGAGGAAGGGGAAATGGATAAGATGTGTGCCATCGTAGAAGTACGATAGTTGAAGAACTTTTCATAGTCAGTAGAATCAGGGGATAAGTAAACAGCACAGACACATTTAGGCGCAGAACAAATGGAAAGCCAAAGTCAGAGAGTAGAGAACTCATAAGAATCAACTTCAAGAACATGAGAGCAAGATAAGTCACTGTGTACATATATGCAACAGCCACCTTTGGATATGAAATGAGTATAAAGTAGGGGGATATAGAGAAATGTCAGCTATCAGTTGCCTCAGACAGCTGAGTGTCAGTCAGGAAGATATGGTGAGGTTTAGAGGAGGAAAGGTGGTGCTCAACAGTTAGAAAGTTAGAGGAAAGGCCGCGAATGTTGCAGAAATGAAGAAGAAGTGAGTCAGACAGTGGTTCCAGGCATCTCAGTGGGTCGTCATCGGGAGAGGGGGCTGATGGTGGGGGCATTTATGGTCCCCCCCTCCCCGAGGACTCTGAGGCTATGTTTAACCTCTAACAGGCGGGCGATGTTATGTAACGTCCATGCGCAAGGAAACGGGCATTGTTACATAACGTCCAGCCATTTTTGGTCCTAATTTATTGGTGAAATTGGATGATAAGGCATCCTCGTCACCTACTGTCCAGCCCTCTACCACCCAAGCCTTGAAACATATATAACACATAAAACAGAATATGCATACACGAGTTGTAGTGTTATTATTGTTCAAGAAAAACAGAATTTACGTATGTAAGTTTTATTGTCATAGGTGTTGATGTAAAGCAGAAAATACATACATAAGATTTTGAAGATAATGAATAGTGTAAAGAATAAATAAATGATAAATTTAGTGTTCAGTGGTGAAGAATAAGAAAATGAGTGAAGAGTTCACTAGCCTCACCCCAGGTGCGCTTCGTGATAAGCTGCCTGACCGTGCTCCTACCTCCCTCCTTCCCTCCTCCTCCCACAGCCAGCAGAGACATATTACCACATAAGTAACACCTCTTACCTTTGTTTTTTATCCATTTTCAATTATTTATGCGTGTTTAGGGTTATTTCTTCATTCATTCATTCATTCATTGCCAGATGCCATGTATCCTAGACAGGGTGGCCAATAGCTTAGAGTTAATTGTTTTACAGGGAGGGGCACTAATCCTCCACCAACCCCACTTGACACGTAGGGATGCCAACAGCATCTGGTGTTCCCAGGCGGTCACCCATCCAAGTACTAACCAGACCCAACGGTTATTTCTTAATACTTTATTTTTCCAAAAATACGCTGCCCCACACATTCGTATAATTGATAAGTTGCTCGCCCATAAGAGGTTAACAAGTAAGTAACACCTATTACCTTTGTTTTTTATCCATTTTCATTAATTTATGCATGTTTAGGGTTATTTCTTGATACTTTATTTTTCCAAAAATATGCTGCCCCACACGGTCGTATAACTGATAAGTTGCCTGCCCATAAGGGGTTAATGATGCCATTTTGGGTGAATTTTGAACAGGAAGTGTAGTGCCTAACAATATGCACAATATCATGTTCCTACATCATAGCTGTGGCACAATGACTCTGCTGGGACCAAAAGGGGCTGCCCCCTCCCCTTGAAAAGTGAACTTCAGCAGTTCCATTCTTCCCTAGATATGGCCAGAGTGAACATCTATCAATAAGCAAAATTTCATGTTCTCTGACTGAAAACTTTGGCCATGAATAATAACTTTGAATGAGACCACTGAGGGAAGAGGGGGGACCCTGGGGGGTCCACTATGCTTATACCTGGCATAAGTAAAACTACTATTATGCAAAAATTTTTGCTCCTAGGTTCTTCTTCTTATTATTACTATTATTATTATCATGCAGTGCTGCTTTGGGTGTCTGCCCTTTCCTCTCTTCCTTCCTTCCTCTTCCTTCTGCCTACGGGTGACTTTATACTCTCTCTTCTGTCTTTCTTTCCTTCATTCTTTCCTTTTCCTTATGCCTATGGGTAACTCTATACTGAGTGACAAGTCAAATGATTTCCTGTACACTGGGAAACCATTTACTATGCTGGGTGGTAACCATATAACCAATTTATGGCTCCTGGTGGTTTAGTGAGTAATTAAGGTGCTCCAATCAGATTGAGGCAGTGAGGTTTATATCCAAGGGGTAGTTAGGGTTTACTGCTCACATAATGCCACTCAGGGATGATTGAGGCTGGACAATCTCTTCTTAAATGTCAGGACCAACTTGCCTACCCCTGGGCTCCTACATTCCTCATGGGGCGACATAGGATTGGATGATGGATGGATGGATTATTATTATTATTTGTGGTAGGTGGGGGGCGCTCACCATACACTCACTCGATGTAGTGCTGCTCTCAGGTGTCTGCCCCTTCCTCTCCTCCATCCTTCCTTCCTTCCATCCTCTTCTGTCTTCCTTTCCTTCATTCCTTCCTTGTCCTTCTCCCTACGGGTAACTTTACACTCCCTTTTCTGTCATTTTTTCCTTCATTCTTTCCTCTTCCTTCTGCCTGTGAGTGACTCTACACTGAGTGACAAGCCAAATGGTTTCCTGTACACCAGCAAACCATTTACTACACTGGGTGGTAACCGTACAACCAAATTTTGGCACCCGGTGGTTTAATGGGTAATTATTGCACTCCAATCGGATTGAGCTGGTGAAGGTTTATATCCAAGGGGTAGTTGAGTTGATTGCTCATGTAATGCCACTCAGGGATGAGTGAGGCTGGTCACTCTCATCTTAAATGTTGAGACCAACCGACTAGCCCTGGGCTCCTACGCTCCTCATGGGGCAATGTAGGATTGGATGAATGATGGATAGGTGGATGGATGATTATCATTATTATCAGATACAGTTTTGTGAAGCTACAGAATGTGGTGAATATTTTTGGTGTATCAGATAGAACCAGGATTCCGGAGGATTGAATGGTGAGTGAATGGAAGAGTGGCCCATTGGATTGGGCAAATTTGGGCTGTCTGGACATTGCTACTCCTCACCCTGCCCTAAGGTGGGAAAAGAGATTTGGATGATAATGAAGATGATGATGAGGATGATGTCAGGACTCCATATTATAATTACAAATCATAATAGATAGATAGATAAATAGATGGATGGACGGAGCTCCAGGCAAGCCTGGGAAAGGGAAATGATCTTGCAAGTTAACTGAGGAAATGTTGACTCACTCAATGTAGTGTTGCTTTGGGTGTCTGCCCTTACCTTTCCTCCATCCTTCCTTTTCTGTCTTTCTTTCCTTGATTCTTTCCTTTCTTTTGCTACGGGTGACTTTACACTCCCTCTTCTGTCTTTCTTTCCTTCATTCTTGCCTCTTCCTTCTATCTATGGGTGACTACACTGAGCGACAAGCCATATGGTTTCCTGTACACTAGGAAACCATTTACCATGCTGGATGATAACTATATAACCAAATTATGGTGCCCAGTGGTTTAGCAGGTAATTAAGGTGCTCCAATCAGATCGTGCCTGGTTAGGTCTATATCCAAGGGGTGGTTGGGGTTTATTGCTCAAGTAATGCCACTCAAGGATGAGTAAGGCTGGTCGCTCTCATCTTAAATGTTAGGACCAACTTGCCTAGCCCCAGGCTCCTATGCTCCTCATGGGGCAATGTAGGATTGGATGACGAATGAAATAATAATAATAATAATAATAATAATTACTATTATTATCATTATTATTATGTGGTAGCTGGGGGCACTCACCATCCACTCACTTGATGTAGTGCTGCTCTCGGGTGTCTGCCCTTTCCTCTCTTCCATCCTTCTTTACTTCCATCCATCCATCCATCATCCAATCCTGTGTTGCCCCACGAGGAGCGTAGGAGTCCAGGGTTAAGCAGTTGGTCCCAACATTTAAGATAAGAGTGACCAACCTCACTCATCCCTGAGTTGCATTACATGAGCAATCAACCCTAACCACCACTTGGATATAAACCTCCACCGGCTCAATCCGACTGGAGCACAATAATTACTCACTAAACCACCAGGTGCCAAAATTTGGTTATATAGTTACCACCCAGCGTAGTAAATGGTTTCCTGGTGTATGGGAAACCATTTGGCTTGTCACTCAGTGTAGAGTCACCCACAGGCAGAAGGAAGAGGAAAGAATGAAGGAAAGAAAGACAGAAGAGGAAGTGTAAAGTTACCCACAGGCAGAAGGACAAGAAAAGAATGAAGTAAAGGAAGACAGAAGAGGATGGAAGGAAAGACGGATGGAGGAGAGGAAAGGGCAGACACCCGACAGCAGCACTACATCGAGTGAGTGGATGGTGAGCGCCCCCACCTACCAATACATTATTATTATTATTATTACCAATATTATTATTATTATAGAATTATTATCATTTTAAAAAAATGTCCAGCTGCTCTGAGACAAGGCTGCTGCCCCTGTGGGAAGGCTGCCCTTAGGAATCCTACCCCTCCTGAAACCATTATGCAAAACTTCATTTTCCTGACATACTTCCCATTAGGCCTGGACCCTATTCTTCAAGAAAGTACACTAACTTTGTGAGAGAGGTAGTGTCACAGTTCAGGATAGGCAGTATATTTTGCTGCCCCTGGTTTTGTGGCAAAAGCTGGATAAACATCTTCCAAAGCAGACACCAAAACAGTTGGGCAGACAGTAGCCTACAAACACAATAATCTGAATTCCTCATATACAGTATACAGTAGCTGAATATACTGTAATGTACATGAATGAGGCAAAATGGAACAGTTGCCAGGAAAAATACATACACACATAAAAATGATACCATTCTTCCTCTTAAAGAATCACCAAATAATCAGGCTGGCAATGATCACAGCTGATATTTTCTACGGGCTGGGAGATAAAATAAGTGCAAAAACTAGCTAATTAGAGTACTTCCCAACTGTTGCTGGAAACTATTAGGAAAATAAAAACTACAATATGCATTAAGATCTGTAACATTAGAATCTCAACACAGCCTTTATGTATTTGTAACTGAATATTTCCTGTCTATGAATCATGACTGCATGTCCAGTTACCAAGTTTGTGGTCACATTTCACTATTATAGTTTTATCTCCCAAAGTCCATGGTAGCCATAAATTGCTACCTAGCAGTAAGTACAAACCTATTTAATTTCCTTAAAATGTTATCATTTATTACATCCATCCAAGGTGACTGACATGACATTAAGAAATTTGGATATCAAATTTTGGGAACTGCACTGTATCATAAATAACAAAAATAGCAATTGATAATGAAAAGCAGGCAAGAATGGACAAGACTAAAATATGAACAGAGAATAATACAATGATAAATTACTCCTTACCAGCTTTTTCATTGGTGAAAGGTCAAGCTTCACAGAAACATTGTGCTTGTGAGTGATGTCATGAAGTAGTTTGTATGCATCAGCCATCATCAGTTGTGGACGTGGAGCCAGTACAGGGCCGGTAACATCTGGCTTCTCCAGCAAAACAAACCATACGTCCACCTCACCTGTGCTCTGACGACTTGACAACTGCGTGGAGGGAAATTACCAAATGAAAACTAGGGCTTTTGCTTTTCCTTTACATTTTTACTGTAAATAATGTACCCACATACCAGGTATTTTTCCCATACAGCAATACACACCTATTCTAGAAACCTTCTTAATATGGACTGATCAAACAAACTAAGCCTGCTTAAACCAGCTGAATTCCAAAACAGTCTGGCTCACCCATGTGCTTAGACTTTTAAATAACCCTTTGAAACTGCTGATCTGCAACATGCTGTACTGAATGTTCATATTCAAGGATGTAAATGACATTCACAAATCACAACAAGAACACAAATTGTCGCACGACACACACGTGTGGTCTAGTCAGAAGTCAAGTCTTTTAAACATACACTTGGACAGCCTACCATACTATACTGATAAATATTTTTTTTCCTCTGTCTATGATTTCATGGTAAGGCATAACACAGATCAAACATCACAAAGTCTTAACTCTTCTCGAATATAAAATACTGACAGTGAGAAAATTATCAAAATGGCAATAATGTACAGATTGCACAAATAACAAATGGGTCACAAAGGTCTGAGTGTACAGTACAGTACTCTATTTTGCAGCATAAAAGATGCTGCAATGTGAAAGATGCACCCTAATTCTGGAAGGGCACTTCTGAGAAAAAAAGTTTGTCTTGACCAACACTGCAGAAAGTGTTGATAGGTATGAGTCTTTTTCAGTTAAACACACTCACCTTTCAATTTCTCCATTTGGTACTGTTCATCAGTCACTGGTTTCATTATTTTTATATATATATATATATATATATATATATATATATATATATATATATAAAAAGAGACCCTTCCTACCAAAATGTTCCTTCGTGCCATCCATCATCAACACTTACACTTCATTAACCATTCAATTTCATTCGTACAATAACTAGGTGGGGGCGCCCATCATCCACCCACTTAATGTAGTGGTACCCTGTGTTTAGGGTAGCTCTACATCGAGTGGCAAGCCAAATGATTTCCTGTAAACCAGAAAATCAATTGCAATGCTGTGTGGTAACCTCATAACCAACCGACATGTGTTCCCTACGTAACAGCAAGTGGGTTGGCGGAGGGTTGGTGCCCCTCCCCAGAAAACAACTAACTAAAAAACAAACAAGAAGCCTGGGACCAGGACTGACCAAAAGATGACAACTAAGGACCGTACAAAGGACATGATACGGATGGCGACCTCGAATGTAAGGGATGCAAATGATGAGGTGAAAGAGAGAGAGATTGTCCAGGTACTTGAGGGTGCAAAAGTGGATGTATGTGGATTAACTGAAACGAAATGGAGAGGTGACAGTGTGAGAGAATGGGAGTATGGATGGGGTATATGTGCAGAAGTAAGTGAGAATGAGAGGACAAAAGAAGGAGTGTGTACTGTTGTGAGTAACAGATGTAAGGAGAATATAAGAGAATATAAGAGAGTTAAATCGGGGAAAGCCCCAGGAATTGATGGAGTGTGTGGTGAAATGCTGAAGCATGGGGGAGAGATAGTAGTAGAATGGATGTGGAAGATGTGCAGATTGGCCTGGGAGGAAGGTAGAGTCCCGGAGGATTGGAAGTCAGGTATAATTATTCCCTTGTACAAAGGAAAAGGGGAAAAAGAAGTGTGTGGTAATCATAGGGGCATTTGTCTTCTTAGTATAATAGGAAAAGTGTATGGTAGGATACTTATAGACAGAGTTAGAGAAAGAACAGAGAAATTAGTTGGAGAAGAACAGGGAGGCTTTAGGAAGGGAAGAGGTTGTGTAGATCAGATATTCATTCTTAGATCTTTAGTGGAAAAGTTTCTAGAGAAGGGAAAGAAGTTGTATGCGGCTTTCATGGATTTGGAGAAAGCATATGACAGGGTGGATAGACAAGGATTGTGGAAAGTGTTAAGAATATATGGAGTAGATGGGAAGTTGTTGAATGCTGTGAAGAGTATGTACGATGGTGCGAAGGCTGCAGTGCGTGTGGATGGTGAACTAAGTGAATTTTTCTCTTTGAAAGTTGGTTTGAAACAAGGATGTGTCATGTCTCCATGGTTGTTCAATCTGTACATGGATGGGGTAATAAAAGAGGTACAAGGTAGGGTAGTGGATGTTGGAGTGGCCCTGGTGAGAGAGGATAGTGTTTGGAAACTCCCTGTACTGTTGTTTGCAGATGATACTGTGTTGTTGAGTGAAGACGAAGGGGAGCTGCAAGGCTTGGTGGATGAGTTTGAGAGAGTGTGTAAGAAACGGAACCTAAAGGTGAATGTAGGGAAGAGTAAAGTGATGGTCTTTGAGAGAGGTGAAGTTAGTGAATGTACAGCAAGGTTAGATGGTGAGGAATTGGAAAATGTGAGTACGTTTAAGTATTTGGGTAGTGTGATGAGTAAGGATGGAGGTTTGGAGTGTGAAGTGCTTGAAAGGGTACAGCAGGGAAGAAAGGTTGCTGGTTCCTTGAAAACAGTGATAAGAAACAGGGAAGTGAGCATGGAAGTGAAAAAGTTACTACATGACAGTATTGTGATACCAACTCTAACGTACGGAAGTGAAGCTTGGACATTGTTGGAAGGACACAAGTCAAGAGTGAGAGCAGTGGAAATGAGTTATTTAAGAGGAGCCTGTGGAGTCACGTGGAGAGACAGGCTGACGAATGAGGATATAAAGGAGCGTTGTGGTGTGGATGTGGATGTGATAGGAAGTGTTATGAGGAACACACTGAGGTGGTTTGGCCATGTGGAGAGGATGGAGGGCGAAAGACTGACGAAGAGAGTGTATGTGAGTGAGGTGGAGGGGGGAAGAGGGAGGGGGAGGCCGAGGATGAGATGGAGGGATGGGGTGGAGAGGTATATGAGAGAGGGGGGTGTGAGTTGGGAGCAGGGCAGTGAAATGGCGGGGGACAGGGCGACTTGGAGGCGATTTGTTTGTGGCCACCCCAAACGGGATTGAGGCGTCTGGCAATAGATAGATAGATAGATGAATCAGTTGATTCAAGAATTGTGTGGGTAAGAGTGAAAGTTGGACTACAAATGTGGGCGATTGTAGCGTGTATGCGCCAACGCAAGATCGTGCAAGCAGAGTGAGAGAAGAGTTCTGGACAAATGTGGAAGTGGGCATGGAAAAGTTTGGAAGGAATAAGAGAGTTGTTTTTATTTATGATATGAATGGTAAAGTAGGGAATGTGAAGGTGGATGAAGTAGTTGGTGAGTGGAGTGTGCCTGCTGCTATAGATGAGAATGGCAATGCTTTAGTGGACATTTGTCCCGGGAGGGGGTTGGTGATAGCCAATACCCTCTTCAAGCACAAAATGATCCACAGGTATACTTGGCGAGTGATGAGAAGGATGGATGGTGAAATGAATGAAAGGCAGACAATGATTGATTACACGTGAGTGGATGAAAGGATGTGAAGATGTGTAATGGATGCAAGAGCATATAGAGGTTGGGGGAGTGGACTTTCTGACCACCAGAATCCACCACTTGGTAGTGGTCAGAATTAAGGTCTAAGTAAAATGGAGAAATAGAAGAAGGGAAGGACGTGAGGAAGAAGTAGATGTAAGGAGAGTGGAAAGGTTACATGAGGATGAGAAAACGGAAGTATACAGTATAAGAGAGAAGTGGAGGAACGATTGGGTAAATATGAATTGGAGCAGATGAGGGACGTGGAAGGTGTGTGCAAGATATTCACAGACGAAATATGTGCAGCATGTGAGGTGGTGCGTGGGATGACGAGAAGACGAAAAGAGGTGCAAGGAACAGCATGGTGGAATGAAGAGGTGAGACAGGCGATGGCAAAAAAGAAGAAAGCATATACTGAACGGATGAGAAATAGGGGCGTGGAAGAAGTTGAGAGACGGAAGAGAGAGTTATATGAAGAAAGGAAGAGAGAGGTGAAAAGATTAGTGAAAGAGAGTAAGAAGAGTGGATGAGGAATTTGGAAGGAATTTGAGTGTCAAGTGGAGGAAATGTAAGATAATGTTCTGGAAAGAGGTAAAGAGAGTTAGACAGGGTGGCAATGAAGCTAGTAGGGGAGTGAAAGATAAAAATGACAGATTACTGGTTGAGAAGGGAGAAAAAATGAGCAGATGGAGAGAACACTTTAATGAGCTGTTGAACAGAGAGAATGAAAGTAATGTGAGTATAAGTGGCTGGGGTATGGCTGGGAGGAGGAGGGAGGTTAGAAGACAGGAAGAAATCAGTAGGATGGAAGTTGTGGAAGCAATGAAGAAAGTCAAAATGGGGAAAGCCCCAGGAATTGCTGGAGTGTGTGGTAAAATGCTGAAGCATGGGGGAGAGACAATAGCAGAATGATGCGGAAGATGTGCAGATTGGCCTGGGAGGAAGGTAAAGTCCCGGAGGATTGGAAGTCAGGTATAATTATTCCCTTCTACAAAGGGAAAAGGGAAAAAGAAGTGTGTGGTAATCATAGGGGCATTTGTCTCCTCAGTGCAATAGGAAAAATATACGGTAGGATACTTATCGACAGAGTTTGGGAAATAACAAAGGAATTAGTTGGAGAAGAACAGGGAGGCTTTAGGAAGGGAAGAGGTTGTGTAGATCAGATATTCATTCTTAGATCTTTAGTGAAAAAGTGTCTTGAGAGGGGAAAGAAGTTGTATGCAGCCTTCATGGATTTGGAGAAAGCATATGACAGGGTGGATAGACAAGGATTATGGAAAGTATTAAGAATATATGGAGCAGATTGGAAGTTGTTGAATGCTGTGAAGAGTATGCATGAGGGTGCTAAGGCTGCAGTGCATGTGGATAGTGAACTGAGTGAGTCTTTCTATTTGAAGGTTGGGTTGAAACAGGGATATGTAATGTCTCCATGGTTGTTCAATCTGTATGAGGATGGGGTTATAAAAGAGATACAAGGTAGGGCAGTGGATGCTGAAGTGGCCTTAATGAGAGAGGGTAGTGTTTTGAAACTCCCTGTACTGTTGTCTGCAGATGATACTGTGTTATGTGAAGATGACGGGGAGCTGCAAGGCTTGGTGGATGAGCTTGGGAGTGTAAGAAACAGAATTTAAAGGTGAATGTAGCGAAGAAAAAAGTTATGGTCTTCAAGAGTGGTGAAGATAGTGCATGTACAGTGAGGTTGGATGATGAAGAAATGGAAAACGTGAGTTCGTTCAAGTAGTACTTGGATAGTGTGACGAGTAAGGATGGAAGTTTGGAGGGTGAAGTGCTTGAAGGGTACAACAAGGAAGAAAGGTTGCTGGTTCCTTGAAGGCAGTCATAAGAAACAGGGAAGTGAGCATGGAAGTGAAAAAGGTATTACATGACAGTACTGTGAAATCCCTGAGGAGAGGGGGATAGAATACTTCCCTAGTATTCCCTGCTTGTCGTAAGAGGCGACTAAGAGGGACACTTTTATCTACTGCGCTTGTCAGAAATATCGAGCTCCCTGCGTCCTTCCAACGAAACAAACCTTTCAACATTGAAAAAACATATAAATAATGCATTTTATTTACCTTTAGTGCTTTGTAGGGTATCCTTTATGCTTCTTCACGGACCTGAGACGTCTTGGAAGTGAAAGGGCAACGTTCCTGAGGTGCTGGAGGGGTATATTGTCCCAGGAGTCACGAATGGCGGCTTCCAGCTTAGGCAGAGAGCTCACGTCCTTCCCCTGGAGATTCTTCTTTACGAGGTACCAGAGGTTTTCAATCGGGTTGAGGTCTGGGCTATTTCCTGGCCAGCCTTTCATGAATGATACCTCGCAGCCACGAAGCCAATTGGTGACTGATTTGGCCTTGTGAGCAGGTGCACCGTCCTGCTGAAACACTCGTGCACCTGTTAGCTCGAAGGACTCAGGTAAATGATCACACACAAGCTCCAGATAAACATCCTGATTCACTCGGCAGTTTCTGGGAAGCACAACAAGGTTCCCCAAACCCTTACCAGAAAAACAACCCATACTATGAGTGAATCAGGATGTTTAACAGTGCTTTCTACTTACTGTGGGTCAAGTGGGTCATTACCTTTGCGCCGGTACACACGTGCTCCTCTGTTACAGGTGACATTAAACGTTGCCTCATCAGACCACAACACTGACAACCATTGCTCCTCACCCCAATTAAGGTATTTGTTCGCAAAGGCAAGCCTACAAAGTCGCTGGTTGCTAGAGAGAAGAGGCTTTCTCACAGGCCTGTGACTTGTGTAGCCAAGTTCATGGACCCTTCGAGACACTGTACACACAGAAACCTCACCAAACACTTCCGGGTTGCTCTCCTTTATTTTCCTTGCACTCACATGAGGATTAGACTCCACTGCACGTTTTAAAACATTAACAGACCTCGGGGAAGTTTTCCTAGGCCTACCAGACCGCGGTTTCTTTGTGGGAACGTCACCACTGTTTTCCACTCGAAAACGCGCGCACCACCTACGCACTGTCGATCGAGCCAAGCCAACCAATTCACTAATTTCCTTCGTTTGGTGGCCTGTCTCCTTTAGAGCAATGATCTGGGATATGATTTCACTCTATAGTTCACATGTAGGTGCCATAACAAAGTGGCAAAAGCCAAAACACAGCGGGACATTCAGTAAAAAATGGCACAAAAAGAGAGGGAGACGCGGCGGAGTTTCTCTCTCTCTCAGGCAGCCCATAGGCAACTGAGGCGGGAACCAACCAGCGCGTAGGAAAGCCTCAGGGTACCGTGACGTCATGCTTGCACCACAAACTTGTGGCTCAATTTTTACTACCAAAAACGGGTGATTCTTTTTTGGCCATAAGTATTGCACGCCTGGCCATAGGCGCTCGATACTTCTGACGAGCACTGTACATTCTTTTTGCTCTCTTTCTTTACCTTGTACTTTGTCTGTCCAAACCCTCAGCATTTTACTTTCATTTAGTTAATTTCCTTTCTCCACTGTCTGGTTCCTGCGAGCTACTGGCATTGGCTCCAGGGTAAAATAATTTTCTGCCTAAGAAATCTTGATGAACTCTGGTTACGAAGGAATGGCCCTCAGTTCCGTGCAGCCCTTAAGTGGGCAGGGGGTGCTAAGAATCCCACGGTGTAAAAATAAGTTTATACATCGAAAATGAACCTTAAGAATTGGAAACTGGAATGTTCGAACTCTCAATCAGGCTGGTAAAATGGAAGAACTTATTTCAGTGTTCAAGGAATACAAGATGGATATTTGTGCTCTTACAGAAACGAGGTTGCTTGGAGCTGATAAAATGAATCTGGAAGATGGTATTACTATGTTGGTTTCTGTTTGTTTTTCCTTCCTCCATTCATTATCTATTTAAAAAAAAAAAAAAAAAAAAAAACATAGTAAATATTTATAACAACTAGATTTGAATTGAAGTGGATTAAATGTTTGTGGGAAACAACTCCCAGGAAGTGAATTCCAGAAAGTAGTAGTTCTGGGGATAAATGAATTTTGATAAGCAGAGGTTCTGCACTGCGGGGGAGAGAGTGTGAGTTCAAGGGGGCTCCCAGCTGCCCGAGTATTTCGGGAGAAAATGTGAAGGGAAGGAACAATTGAAGCCAGTTCGTCTGAACACTTACAGTAAAAATATCTATAAATAATGCTAAAGGAGCAACATCTCTACGTACTGATTATGGAGGAAGCTCTTGCGTGATGGCAGGATTATTGATTAACCCACCCCATCCCGACCACTTTTCCACCACTGACTCCCCCCAGTCCCGACCATTTTTGGAATTTTTTTTTTGGCTCAAACCTCCACTTTTGGTGAGAAACATCGAAAATTCATAGAGAAATCGCTCACCTGAGGTTTAAAATACTCGATACAGGTAGGAGTACCTCCTTACCTTACTGAGTTATCTAACAGGCTGGCACCAAAGAAAATGAGTTCTATGGGAGGATAACTATTTCACACCACTCAAACAGTATTTATTTATTTACTTGGTACGAATTTACATGTAGTACGAGAGTATATTGGTTTTCAGGCAGTAATATAGGCATTATAAGCATTGTTTCACTCACTAACTCATCACCATACCTGACCTTTTTTTGCCACATTACCTGATCATCATTTCTGACAGTTTCTTCCTCTAATGCAAAGTTTGTCCTCCACATTGTCATTGACTGGGGAATCACTCTGGCCCTGAATTTTGTATCGTGGCACGACATGGCTTTACTGGCCAGGTCACTGATAACAGGTGAATTGCTGAGACAATGGCGTGCAGGGGGGAGGAGGAGGTCATGCTGGGTAAGGCATTGTCCCTGCCTGGCATCTTGTAGAGGAAGGTGTCATGTGTATACGTACCAAAAATCACTCGTGAAAATTGAAAATTGTGCAAATTAGGGACCTTGCAATTGATTCGCGTTTATGTACGTCGACGGGATTGACAGTGACAAAACGTGTGGACGTTAAAGAATGTCAACGGGACGCCGCGGGTTAATCTAATGGCTTTATTTTGAATTTTGTCCAACTGCCTCAATGCAACCGCTCCGCATCCACTCCACAGTGGTGAACAGTATTCGATCTGAGAACGCACATGACTTTTGTATATTGTGGCCATCTGCTCGTCAGTGAAATCATTACCAAGGAGTAGGTTTACTGCTGAGTAGAAATGCTTGTAAGGCAGTATGTGAGTCTGAACCAATTAATGAGTGCTTGCTTTATGCTCATTTAAAATCTGACCATGGTAATATCAGTATGGTTGTAGGGTACACTCCGACAAATGAGGCTGCTGATGAAATGAAGGATGACTTTTATGAGAAGCTGCAGGATGTAGTGAATAGAGTGGCAAGACATGATGTGTTAGTTTCCATTGGTGATTTCAATGCGATTATTGGCAGTAGTAGGGATGGCTTTGAAGATATTATGGGTAAGGAGGGTGTTGGTATAAGAAACAAATATAGGGTGTGATTTGGAAACTTTTGTTTGGCAAATGACCTTATAATTGGTGGAACTATCTTTGAGCATAAAAAAATACATAAGACTACTTGGATTTCACCATGTGGTAAATACTGTAACCAGATTGACCACAGTGCAATTAGCAGAAGGCATAGGAGTTATTTGCAAGGTGTTTGCACAAGACGGGGGGCAGATATAGGTAGTGATCATCAACTTGTTGTGACAAAGACTAAAATAAAACTTAAGAGAAACGTTAATGGTAATTGTACAGGAGGTAATAATTATGATTTTGACGAGCTGAGAAGTGATGGGAACACGAAGGAAAAGTTTCAGTGGGAATGTAGGAATAGGTTTCTAGTCCTGCAGACTTTGATGGAATCTGAAGACAATGATATTAATCAAATGTGGAGAGAGGTAAAAGAGGTCTTGCATGAGTGTGCTAAGGTTACTATTAACCCCTTAACCGCGGGGCGTCACTTTCGTGATGCTTGGGAGCAAGGGATCACACCACGGGGCGTCACTTTTGTGATTCTGTGTTATTTTGAATTCTCCCGGGCTTTCAAGTGGTGGCTTGTATCATCTATCAGTACTGCCAATGTCCAACACTAGTCAGCACTCCTAATCTCATCTGTACTCCCATCCATTGTTGACAATTTAGCCATTTCTCCCTGTTCTTGACTCCTCTCCATTACCCTCTCCTCTCCCCTGCCCGGCCGTGCTTCGCTAAGTAAATCTTCCCTGGAATTTTCCACTGATTTCATCCATTGAAATAAGCCCTATGCCCTATTCTTATACCAAATAATATATACAAAAAAGAAATAAAGTAATTGATAGTGCCATACACCTGGAATTGGCTAATTATCACCTGACAACACTTCACGTGCACTCGTTCGCTAATTTTCGCTCTTTATTTCCCCTTGAAATACGCCGTATAATCTATTCTCGTAATAAAAATATACATAAAGAGGGAAGGGAGAAGCCAAAGTGATATTTACATTCACCTGGAACTACCTAATTTATTATGTATTGTCTTGATTTCCTGCCAATCATTTCATTGCGTATATATTAGTAGCTGTCACCAGGCTGAGATTGGCAGCACTGCACTTCCCCTAGGCAGGCCACCACACACTGTATTCATTTTACTGTCGTCTTTCAAAGTTCAAGCACGTCGGATTCGCGCCTGTCAAATTCCGTCCCTTTTTAGCCCCATGCAAAGGGCCCTGTGACCTCTACCCCCTACTAAACCTCGTATGGAAAGAGGTAAAGGGATAAGTGAGTGCTGTGGAACGTGAACTGGGTAATTTGTCGATGAAAATGATAGAGAGTGACTACGATCTTTCTGGTGAGTAAAACAGTGCAAGTGGAAATGTAAATAATGTGTAAATAATGTGTAAACAGCAAGTGAAAGCAATGAATGTAAATATAATTGAACAGTGGAAAATAGTTTTATAAGTTACTGCAAGTGACAGTGCCTAACACAGTGTAAATAAAATAGAAATGTAAATACTGTAATGTAAATAAAATTGAGAATGTAAATAGAAATGTAAATGAGTAGTAATATAAGAATACGAGTATATATACTAGGAGTAAAGAAAGTGAAAGTTTCACTCTAGCATGTATGAATACTATGAGTTATGAAAGTGAAGGTGAAAGTGACAGATTCACTCTCAACGCTAGTATACAGGACGAGAAAGTGAATGCTACATATTTTACTGAAAAAGAAACTGAATACCTACAATGACAATAAACTACTATTACTGAAGGAAACTTATGGATAAAGACTGTAGATATATATAAATGTTATATAGTAATAGAAATATAAACTGTGAGTGTTTTTATGAATAATAAATGACAACACCAGTGGCGAACGATCGGAAGTGGGAAGGTCATAAATGACAACACCAGTGGCGAACGATCGGAAGTGGGAAGGTCATACGCACTCGTAATTTTCATTGCTTTCACAGCGTTTTTTTTTATTGGAGTATGGATTCCAAACTATTTAAGAATCATAGAATAGTGTTTCTAGTGATAATATCAGGCTGTGGTAATCATATTACGGGTTGTCAGGAAGTGTAAAGTGGAGACTTCGTTACCCAACTTCAGAGATCTCCACAAGTCCTACGGTACTCGATGAAGGCTCAACAAACATCCCAGGAGAAAGCTGAAGGTATGTGCCATATGCATATGTAATTATATTCCAGGACTAATAACTGATTTTTGGCAAATATTTTTAGAGTTTATCGGAGCGTGAATATGCCAGCGGGACACGCAAGTCAAAGCAAAACAAGCCCGCGGTTTAGGGGTTAAGAAAAAGGGAAAAGCGAGAAGGAAAAAGTGGATGTCTGATGAAACATGGGATGCAATTCAGAAAAGGAAAGAGGCTAAGTTAAGAAGTGAAGAACAACATCTTGATGGCCTGGTAGTTGAAGTCCATCCATCCATCCATCATTCAGTCCTACACTGCCCCATGAGCGTAGGAGCCCGGGGCTAGGCAGTCGGTCCTGACATTTAAGATGAGAGTGACCATCTTCACTCATCCCTGAGTGGCATTACATGAGCAATCAACCCCAACCACCCCTTGGATATAAACCTTCACTGGCTCAATCCGATTGGAGCGCAATAATTACCCACTAAACCAACAGGTGCCAAAATTTGGTTATATGGTTACCACCCAGCATAGTAAATGGTTTCCTGGTGCACAGGAAACCATTTGGCTTGTCACTCAGTGTAGAGTCGCCCACAGACTGAAGGAAGTGGAAAGAATGAAGGAAAGAAAGACAGAAGAGGGAGTGTAAAGTCAACCATAGGCAGAAGGACAAGGAAAGAATGAAAGAAAGAAAGACAGAAGAGAATGGAAGGAAAGAAGGATGGGTAGTTGAAGTACTTAGAGCAAAGTACTGGAGTTTACATTCTGAAGTAAAAAGATTCGTTAGACGTGACAGAGGAGGCAATATGATGAAATGGAAATAGAGACAGAAATTAAATTACGTAAAAATGATGGTCAAAGCACAAGAGCAGTGTATCAGGCCATAAAGGAGTTAACTGGGACTGAAAACAGAAGGAAGGAAATACCTGTACAAGATAGAAATGGTAATTTGATGACTAAAGATTTGGATATAAAAGGAAGGTGGAAAGAGCATTTTGAATCTGTTCTCAATAGACCAATCCCAGCTGAAGAGGACATTTTGCCAGCAGAGAGAGTTTTTCAGATAGAAACAGGGGATATAACCTTGGAAGAGGTAGCAAAATCTATAAAGGAGTTAACGAATTTTAAGGCCCAAGGAGAGCATTTTGAATCTGTTCTCAATAGACCAATCCCAGCTGAAGTGGACATTTTGCCAGCAAAGAGAGATTTGCAGATAGAAACAGGGGATATAACCTTGGAAGAGGTTTTTAATGTGGCTTGGGATAATGGTGGAATTCCAGAAGAGTGGAAAAATGGAGTGTTTATAAAAATACCAAAAAAGGGAGATTTAAGTGTGTGTGGCAACTGGATGGAGATAACTTTGACACCTGTAGTTGCAAAAGTCTTTTCCAAAATCTTGTTGAACAAAATATAACCAGTACCGGTAACTGATAAAATTTTAAAAGAAAAACAGGTGGGATTTAGAAAGGGTGGAGGTTGTAATGATCAGATTTTTATTGTAAAGCATCTAATGCAACAAGCTAATGAGATGAAAATGCCACTTAGTATGTGTTTTGTAGATTATGAAAAGGCGTTTGATAGTGTTTCACGTGGAGCTATGTTGAAAATTATGAGATTCTATGGTATACCAGAAAAGTTTGTAAATATTATTAGAAGCCTGCATGAAGGTACTTTCTGTAAGGTAATGGTGGGTGGTTCTTTGCGTGATCCATTTGAAGTTAGGTCAGGAGTGATTCATGGAGGAGTTCTTTCGCCACTGCTGTTTGTTTTGGTTATGGATTATGTTATGAGAAAGACTGTAAGGAAAACAGGTGCAGGAATTAACTGGAAAGAAAATAAGACGATGATGGATTTGGACTATGCTGATGATACTGTACTGATTTGCAGAAGTATTTACGAGATGCAGAGGGTGCTTGATTGTCTGGTGGAGGAAGGAGAAAAAGTGGGATTGGTAATAAATTGTGGAAAGACTGAAATTATTAATATGAACGTGGAGAACCAAATCGATTGTGTAATTAGGAATATTGTGTTGAAGAATGTAGAAAATTTTAAATATCTGGGAACGATTGTATCGTCTAATGGATCATTAAACAATTAAATTGAGGAGAGGATTTGACAGGCTTGGCGAGCTGTTGGAATGTTGAAATCTTTGTGGAATAATAATATGCTTTCAGTACATACTAAAGTGAAAATTTACAAGTCCATGGTTAGACCAATTTTAATTTATGGGCATGAGTCATGGTATGGTACAATTGCAACAAATCAGAAAGTACTAGGATTTGAGAATAAAATACTGAGAAGGATTCTTGGGGTAAGGTGGCAAGACAGAGTTGCATGTGAAAGTGTAAGGGATATTACAAGAGTGGAACCAGTTAATGTACAGTATATGTGAGACTGTCTTGCTGGAAGTGGCTGGGGGACATATACAAAAAAGAAGGCAGTTTAATACAGGATGTGCCAGAGTGGACTGCTAGAGGAAGAAGAGGTAGAGGTAGACCGAGGGAAACCTGGTTGAGGACAATGAAAAGGGAAGCAGGAGAGGAGTGTTGGTGGGACCTGAAGGAGATGGCAGGAGACAAATATTGGTGGAGAGAGTTCATCGAGGCCCTATGCATCCCATGGGGTGCCACAGGAAATGATTGATTGATTGTGATACCAACTCTGACATGTGGAAGTGAAGCCTGGACGTTGTTGGAGGGACACAAGTCAAGAGTGAGAGCAGTGAGAATGAGTTATTTGACAGGAGCCTGTGGAGTCACATGGAGAGACAGACTGACAAATGAGGATGTGAAGGAGCATGGTGGTGTGGATGTGGATGTGATAGCAAGCATTAGGAGAAACACACTGAGGTGGTTTGGCCATGTGGAGAGGATGGAGAGTGAGGGACTGATGAGGAGAGTGTATGTGAGTGAAGTGGAGGGTGGGAGAGGGAGGGGAAGACCAAGGATGAGATGATGGCAGGGGACAGGGTGACATGGAGGTGATTTCTTGTGGCCTCCCTGTATAAGATATTAAGGCATCTGGAAACAGATAGATACATAAAATGTTCACCTCCATTACAGTGTAATTAATATTATATACATACAGTAAACCTTCAATATACAGAACCCTCTTTTAATGAATTTTAGTTTTAACAACCAACTTGAGCTGGCCAAACATTATGTTCATTTAATGAGTTTTCATTTGGTAAAAGAATGGACGTAAGGGAAACACCAACCAGCATGGCATCCCTAAACACACACACACACACACACACACACACACACACACACACACACACACACACACACACAAACACACACACACACACACACACACATCCAGACAAAAATATATGCTTACACACACACAGACACACAAGCATGAATGCATGCATGCTCTCTCTCTCCTCCTCTGTACATGCATCTGTTTATCTGTCACTCACTTTTAATGATACTGCCAGTCTGTAATGGCAACTCTTTAGCTGTTACTGTATTGCAGCCTCTGTCTCAGTCTGTCTGTCTGGCTGGCTGTCACAGAGAGAGAGAGAGAGAGAGAGAGAGAGAGAGAGAGCTGCCAGCCTGATATGAGAACGAGAAATCTTCCATTTCCCTCCTTTATATCCTGTGGAAATGACAGGAAAAGAACATGAAAGTGAGATTAAAATCAAGGAGGAGATAAAGGAAAGAAGACAGAGAGGAGAAGTGAGAAAAGAAAAGAAATGAGAGAGACGGAAGGAGAGAGGGAGAGAAGAGATATAGAAAAAACAAAGTCAACATCAGCCAGGTAAGAAAGAGCTGATGCAATTTCCTCTTGTTTGTCCTCTTTTATTACTTTCTATCCTTTGGACATGACAGAAGAAGGAATGAAGAGAAGAATAAAGAAGTAACGAACAATAACAGAAAAGCAGAGAAGCAACAGAGGGAAAAGAATGAAGAGAAATGTGGAGGAGAAGCAGAATGGGAAAGAAACCAATACGTGGGAAATAGTATACAGGAGGGAAATGGTATACATGCAGTCAAGTTTTCTGAGTCAGGAAAAGTTAAACTCTTATGCCACCACATGTATCAGAAAGGCCACATCTGGATGAGAGAGAGTGTAAGCCTTCCTGGTAGTGACAATCCAGCTAACTCAGAGCCAATATTTGTTTTTTAAGCCTCTCATACATCACACTTACATCTGTTTCACCTCTGAAAAGTAGGGTGTCCTTATAAAGCATAATACCAGTAAACAAGTTTGGCCATACACCAGTCTTGGAGGGAAGTAGGAGTCGGGCTTGAGATGAAGTCTACTTAGGAGATCTTGCTGGAGGGAATGCAAGAAGAGTTGGAAGCTGATAAAAGGCAATATGGAAGGATGAGGAAAAGAAGGCAGAACAAAGTGGAGAAATATATAAAGGAAAGGGATAGTAGTAGTAAATCATATACATTATGACTAGAAAATACAAAGGAAAGGGGTAGTAGTAGTAAATCATATACATTATGACTAGAAAATTTATCATAGTGTTGCAACTCACAAATAGATCGGTGATTCTGAGAGGGGAGACGCCTGCAATGCCTGCCACTGACCGCCTGATGGAGTTTTTGGCAGCCTCAAGATTGTAGTGGACCAGTTCTGTGTATGATACCTCTAGGGTAAGCAGCAAGAAGAGGCGGTTGATGCGGTTGAGGCACGGAGAGATGTCAAACTGCTGCCAGGAAGGGTGACCATCCCGGTACTGATAGAAGAATGTGTGGACCACCGAGCTCCACCGACTAGGATTATCCTGAGGGATAAACACTTTGCTTACACTCAGCTACAGTCAGGGTTATGAGTTATCCTAATATTCCATCTATTCTTCTACTCAATGCCCTCTACTGGTTGACCTTCCTAAGCAATGAATGACTGGGTATGTTTCTCAACACACAAATGACTCATTGTGATATGTCCAGCAGAAAAGTAAAGGACATGCTGTACCTGTGAAGTAAACATGGATGATTCTTAAGAGAACTTTTAAACCTGACTGTTCAGTAGATGGGATGGGAACAGAATTATAGATAAAGGAATTAACCCTTCTGCTACTATGATATCTTTTTCATACTATTTCATTACAGTATACTGAGAGAGAGAGAGAGAGAGAGAGAGAGAGAGAGAGAGAGAGAGAGAGAGAATTTAACTTAAAATGCACAGCTCTCAAGAACAATCTCCTGAGAGTTACTAGTTCAGTGTGTGGATGGACAAGAGGCACTCCAAGACATAAGGTAACATGGTAAATGGTGGTGAGATGAGGGTGTAGAAGTCACAGTTAAGGAGAAAAAATGCCTTTTCTGGGAATGGAAAAGAGGTGGTAAGAGAGAGGAATGGCTGCCAAGCATAGGGCTAGAAAGGAGGTACACTGGGCAAAATCTGAGTCTCAGAGCCATTCACTGGATAGCTTAAATAGCTTTAAAAAGAAGAACATGGTATTTATGAATGCAAATCAGATTAAGAGTGAAAACAAGGATACCATAGGTATGCAGTGTGTAAAAAATGAAGGAAAGGTAGTGGTGAACAGTGATGATAATAAAGACCCCTGGAGAGAGCATTATAACCAGTTGCTGAATGAGGAGTCTGACTGGAACAGGGAAGGTTTAGAGTCGACAGATCCAGTGTTTGGCTCTTGGCCTTTGACTGATGCCGATACTGTGAGCAGGGCAACAGACAGGAATCAGTTGGGGAAGGAAGTATGTGTGTCTGGGTTGATTGCTGAAATACTGACGGCCTTAGGAGACATAGGAATAGGTTCAGTTACTGATATGATAAATACAGTTATATATGTGTGTGCTGTCCCAGATGACTGGCTGAAAAGTACGAAAGTAAATGTGTACAAGGGGAAGGATGTTGCCCTGGACTGAGGAAATTATAGAGTCATAAAACTCTTGGATCAGATAATGAAGGTAATGGAGGGAATCCTAGAATGTATGATTAGGGAAAGAGTGAATACTGATGAGGTGCAGTTCTGGTTTATGCCAGGGAAAGGGGCCAGTGATGTCATATTCACTGTCAAACAGCTTCAGGAAAAATATACAGGAAAGAAAAGGAGCTGTACTTTGTTTCTGCTGATTTGGAGGAGGCCTTTGACAGAACTGCTAGGGAGGTGAAGTGGACAATGAGAAGCTTGGAAGTGAGGATTGGCTGGTTACAGTGGCTACGGCTACGTACAGTATGTGGGCACTTGTACCCAGTTGAAAGTGAATGGAGATTTGGGTGATGAGTTTTCCATGAATGTAGGCCTGCATCAGGGGTCATTCTTGAGCCCCTTATTGTTTGTCATGATGCCTGAAGCTCTCTCATGTGACTTCAAAAATGGACTCCCATGGGAGATGTTGTGTGCTGATGACTTGGTGTTGATTGCAAAGAAAGTATGAATGGCTAGGGCTAGTGGCAGTACTGTCAACGTAGAGGGAGAGTGATCATGTGTGGATTGCTAAATGGGGATGGGAAGTAATCCATTTTGTGCAGTATTTGTGATAAGTGGCCGCAGAAGAGATCCAATAGTATTAGAGGTGGACTGCGACAAGTAGGGTCTCGGTAAAACATGAGATAAGGTATGCAGAAACTCGTGCTGAATCAAGTTCGCACAAAAACATGACACATATTTACATATAAAATAGGGGGGTTAGGTCCTGGAAGCCCCTTATTTTTCATGTTAAAAATTATGTAATATTCAGTTATTATCACTATTTCTGCTTTAGACACATGATGTAGCCTGTTTACATAGGATCTCGCTGACTGGCCACGTCAGTGCATTCTAACCAAACCTAACTAAGAACTTTTGCCCCCCAATAATCCCCATAATTTTAACCACCTAAAATTGTCATTATGCCTAACCTTGAGAGCCCCCAGTACCAACCAGGCAAAAGTTTTTAACAATCGACATATGAAAAATCGCCACCCAGCATCACGCATATTTTGTCAACAATTACTTTTGGTGCATTAAGAAAAAGAAGAAGTAGAAAAAAAAATGCAGCATGAAATTATTTTTGAAAGCATCATTAGTCATCAACAGTAAATGAAAACAATACACTCAAACCTCGATTTAAGGGACTAAATAGGGAATGAACTTGTCCCTTACTTGAAAATGTTCCTTCCTTGAAAATGTCCATTGTTTTACCACATATAAAAACAATCTTATTATGAAATGCAATGATTGTTTCACTTATCTTACTTATTTATATGATTATGAATATTATTTTACAGGTACTGTATAAAGAAACATATTAATGTTTCAAGCAGCGGACTTTTGAATGGTCCTGTCCATTTGTCAGGTAGAATATGAAGTCCCTTAAATCCGAAATCCCTTAAATGGAGGTCCCTTAAATCGAGGTTTGAGTATACAATGAAATCATCAACATGGAGTGATTGCATACAACTTCTATGGTAAACACATATGCAGTCTATCTATCTATCTATTGCCAGACACCTCAATCCCTTAAGGGATGGCCACAAACAATTTGTCTCCATGTCACCCTGTCCAATGCCACTTCACTGCCTTGCTCTCAGCTCACACCCCCCTCACTCATATACCTCTCCACTCCATCACTCCATCTCATCCATGGCCTCCCCTTCCCTCTCCCCTCCTCCACCTCACTCGCATACACTCTCCTTGTCAGTCTCTCGCTCTCCATCCTATCCACATGGCCAAACCACCTCAGTGTATTTCTCCACCACAGCTCTCCTTCATTTCCTCATTTGTCAGTCTGTTTCTCCACATAACTCCATAAGCTCCTCTCAAATAACTCATTTTCACTGCTCTCACTCTTGACTTGTGTCCTTCCAACAAGGTCCAAGTTTCACTTCCATACATTAGAGATGGTATCACAATACTGTCATGTAGGGACTTTTATATTTCCATGCTCACTTCTCTGTTCCTTATCATTGCTTTCAAAGAACCGGCAACTTTTCTTCCCTATTGTACCCTATCAAGCACTTCACCCTTTAAATTTCCATCCTTATCCATCACACTACCCAAGTACTGTACTTAAACGCACTCATATTCTCCGTTTTCTCCTTATCCAGCCTCACTGTACATTAAGTGACTTCACTTCTCTCAAAGACCATAACATTACTCTTCCCTACATTCACCTTTAGATTCTGTTTCTTACACACACTCCCCAACTCATTCACCAAGCCTTGCAGTTTCATTTCATCTTCCCTTAACAACACAGCATCATCTGCAAACAACAGTACAGGTAGGTCCCGTTATACGAGCACTCGATATATGAGAAACCGATTATATGACCTGGGTAAATTAGGAACTATTTTCGATATACAATTTCAAAAAGCCAATGATACGACAATCAGTCTGGAGCATGGTGTGAGGATTCTAACTCAGTCATCCCAGCAAACGCAGTCATCGCCGTTTTCTCCCAACTTCAGAGAGCAATAGCGGGACTGCTCAGCTGCAGCGTTGGCAGACGTGCGATAATTATTGCAGAATGCGATATTTTGGCATATTTCGTGTTATGCAATAGCACGCATGCAATAATGCAATGACTTTCATAACCTTATAATCTGAAAAAATAAATCAGGGATTGCAAAATTAACAAGTCTACTGTAAAACTAGTACAACAGTAGGATTTAGTAACTCTTGTGATGACCAGTATTATAATCTGGTAGGTACTTAAGAGTTAAAACAAATTCAATAATGTTAATTAATCACTTCACATATAAATATATTAATTCCACAGTAATTACCGAGTTATGTGAAGAAATGCCTTTGTTTATGAGTGCGATTACTTTGATCAAAAAGCAATAATTTTAACGTGCTGGGTAAAATAATGTGGGTTTGGGAATCTGGCAATGCTGCTCTGCTGGCAACCGCCAGGCCAGCTTCCCACCTCCGACACATTACCACCTATAGATGAGTGTTATGCATGTTTTATATGTTTAATTAATGTGCAGTCATGTTATTTGCATACTATTTGCTCTTTCAGGTTGCTCTCTCTACAGTTCAGTATTACAGATATGTTTGTTGCGTTTGGTATTGTATATTTTAGCTTGAAAACTTATCTCTGATAGGGTCCTTGAACCCAACCAATATTTTACCATTAGTTATGTTTCATTATATGAGAATTCATTATATGACTATGCCAAATGGAACCTAACCACTCATATTTTTAAGGCCTTCCTATTCAGGAAGTTTCCAAACACTGCCCTCTCTTATTACAGTCGCTCCAACATCCAATGCCCTACCTTGTATCTTATAAACCCATCCATATACAGACTAAACAACCATGGGGATATGACATATCCCTGTTTCAATCCAACTTTCAGAAAAAAAATTTACACAGTTCACTATCCACATGCACTGCAACTTTAGCACCCTCATTCATACTCGCCACGGCATTCAGCAACTTCTCATTTACTCCATATAATCTTAATACTTTCCATATTCCCTGTCTATCCACCCTGTCATATGCTTTCTCCAAATCCATGAAGACCGCATACAATTTTTTTCCCATCTCTAGAAACTTTTCAACTAAAGACCTAAGAATATATATATATAAGAATATCTATCTTTCTATCTACTGCCAGACGTCATAATCAATAAATAAATATATACACTATATAGTAAAACCTCACTATAACAGACTAATTGGGGCCCAAGCCACTCCGAAAAAAGCGAAATTCTAATAAAAAGAACATCCGGACTTTTTCCAATATACAGTATTAGAGATCAGTCCCGATTGCACCAACTTCTTTTTTTCATAAGCACTGTTGCTTCACTGTTATCCAACTCATATCCAGTATTCAACATCCTCAAGATCCTGACAAACTTCAATGTCCATCGAACGCCCATCATCAAGATCAGAACAACCTCCCAATACCCATCAAATGCCCAACATCAAGGTCACGACAACCACCCAATTCCCATCCACTCTCATCATCAAGGTCATGACAACCACCCACTGCCCATCCAGCCCCCATCATCAAGGTCAGGACAACCACCCAATGCCCATCATCATGGTCACAACAACCACCCAATGGACATCATCAAGGTCATGACAACCACCCAACGCCCATCCAAAGCCGATCCAATGCCCATCATCAAGATCATGACAATCTACTCAAACATCCTCATCCTCCACCATCCTCCTGCACAAGCTGGACTGAGGTCAGGTAGTTCGGACCACTTCTGGCTTTATCAGACTTTTCCCAATGCATGAGAATTTAGTCCGTCAGGCTCCTCGAGTCCGAAAAAAGTGTATTCCAATATAATAAAGTCCATTATATCATGGTTTTACTATACTGTATGTGTGTATATATATATATATATATATATACATCTATCTATCTATCTATTGCCAGACGCCTCAATCCCATTTGGGGTGGCCACAAACAAATCGCCTCCAAGTAGCCCTGTCCCCCGCCATTTCACTGCCCTGCTCCCAACTCACACCCCCCTCTCTCATATACCTCTCCACCCCATCCCTCCATCTCATCCTCGGCCTCCCCCTCCCTCTTCCCCCCTCCACCTCACTCACATACACTCTCTTCGTCAGTCTTTCACCCTCCATCCTCTCCACATGGCCAAACCACCTCAGTGTGTTCCTCATAAAGCTTCCTATCACATCCACATCAACACCACAACGCTCCTTTATATCCTCATTCGTCAGCCTGTCTCTCCATGTGACTCCACAGGCTCCTCTTAAATAACTCATTTCCACTGGTCTCACTCTTGACTTGTGTCCTTCCAACAACGTCCAAGCTTCACTTCCGTACGTTAGAGTTGGTATCACAATACTGTCATGTAGTAACTTTTTCACTTCCATGCTCACTTCCCTGTTTCTTATCACTGCTTTCAAAGAACCAGCAACTTTCTTCCCTGCTGTACCCTTTCAAGCACTTCACCCTCCAAACCTCCATCCTTACTCATCACACTACCCAAGTACTTAAACGTACTCACATTTTTCAATTCCTCACCATCCAACCTCGCTGTACATTCACTGTCTTCACCTCTCTCAAAGACCATCACTTTACTCTTCCCTACATTCACCTTTAGATTCCGTTTCTTACACACTCTCTCAAACTCATCCACCAAGCCTTGCAGCTCCCCTTCGTCTTCACTCAACAACACAGTATCATCTGCAAACAACAGTACAAGGAGTTTCCAAACACTATCCTCTCTCACCAGGGCCACTCCAACATCCACTACCCTACCTTGTACCTCTTTTATTACCCCATCCATGTACAGATTGAACAACCATGGAGACATGACACATCCCTGTTTCAAACCAACTTTCAAAGAGAAAAATTCACTTAGTTCACCATCCACACGCACTGCAGCCTTCGCACCATCGTACATACTCTTCACAGCATTCAACAACTTCCCATCTACTCCATATATTCTTAACACTTTCCAAAATCCTTGTCTATCCACCCTGTCATATGCTTTCTCCAAATCCATGAAAGCCGCATACAACTTCTTTCCCTTCTCTAGAAACTTTTCCACTAAAGATCTAAGAATGAATATCTGATCTACACAACCTCTTCCCTTCCTAAAGCCTCCCTGTTCTTCTCCAACTAATTTCTCTGTTCTTTCTCTAACTCTGTCAATAAGTATCCTACCATACACTTTTCCTATTATACTAAGAAGACAAATGCCCCTATGATTACCACACACTTCTTTTTCCTCTTTTCCTTTGTACAAGGGAATAATTATACCTGACTTCCAATCCTCCGGGACTCTACCTTCCTCCCAGGCCAATCTGCACATCTTCCACATCCATTCTACTACTATCTCTCCCCCATGCTTCAGCATTTCACCACACACTCCATCAATTCCTGGGGCTTTCCCCGATTTAAAAACTTTCTTCATTGCTTCCACAACTTCTATTCTACTGATTTCTTCCTGTCTTCTCACCTCCCTCCTTCTCCCAGCCATTCCCCAGCCACTTATACTCGCATTACTTCCATCCTCTACGTTCAACAATTCCTTAAAGTGTTCTCTCCATCTGCTCACTTTTTCTCCCTTCTCCACTACTAATCTACCATTTTTATCTTTCACTCCCCTGCTAACTTCACTTCCACCCTGTCTTACTCTTTTCACCTCTCTCCAGAACATTTTCTTACAGTCCCTCCACTTTACACTCAAATTCCTTCCAAATTCCTCATCCACTCTCTTCTTACTCTCTCTTACTAATCTTTTCACCTCTCTCTTTCTTTCTACATATAACTCTCTCTTCCGCCTCTCAACTTCTTCCACGCCCCTATTTCTCATCCATTCATTGTATGCTTTCTTCTTTTGTGCCACAGCCTGTTTCACCTCTTCAGTCCACCACGCTGTTCCTTGCACCCCCATCCGTCTTCTCTTCCTCCCACACACCACATCACATGCTGCACATATTTCTTCTGTAAATATCCTACACACACCTTCCACATCTCCCATCTGCTCCAATTCATATTTGCCCAATCGTTCCTCCACTTCTCTCTTATACTCTGCCTTTTTCTCATCCTCTTGTAACCTTTCCACTCTCCTTGCAACTACTCCTTCCTCTCATCTTTCCCTTATTCTATTCCTCCATCTTACTTGAATTTTAATTCTGGCCACCACCAAGTAGTGGTCAGAAAGTCCACTCCCCCAACCTCTATAAACTCTTGCATCCATTACACATCTTCGCATCCTTTCATCCACACACACATAATCAATCATTGCCTTCCTTTCATTCAGTTCACCACCCACCCTTCTCATCACTCGCCATGTATACCTGTGGATCATTTTATGCCTGAAGAGGGTATTGGCTATCACCAACCCCCTCCCAGCACAAATGTCCACTAACGCACTCCCATTCTCATCTATCTCAGCAGGCACACCCCACTCACCAACTATTCCATCCACCTTCACATTCCCAACTTTACCAATCATATCACCAATCAAAAACACTCTCTCATTCCTTCCAAACTTTTCCATGCACACTTCTACATTTGTCCAGAACTCCTCTCACTCTTCTAGCACGATCTTGCGTTGGCGCATACACACACACAATCGCCCACATTTGTATTTCAACTTTCAACTTTACTCACACAATCCTTGACCCAACTGATCCATACTGTCTTATGCTCCTCTTCCATCTTTTACTCACAACTATACATACTCCTTCCTTTGCCCTCTCATTCTCAACTACTCCTGCACATATACCCCATCCATACTCCCATTCTCTCACACTTTCTCCTCTTCATTTTGTTTCAGTTATTCCACATACATCCACTTTCGCACCCTCAAGCACCTGGACAATCTCTCTCTCTCCTTCACCTCATCATTCGCTCCCCTTACATTCCAAGTTCCAATTACCATGTCCTTTGTCCGGTCCTTGGTCGTCATCGTTTGGTCAGTCCTTGTCCGAGGCTTGTTGTTTGTTTTTTTAGTTAGTTGTTTTCCGGGGAGGGGCACTAACCCTCCGCCAACCCTTTCAGTCGCCTTTTATGACAAGCAGGGATACTGGGGGAGTATTCTTGAAAAAACCCCCTACCCCCAGGGGGTACATATGCATATATATATATATATATATATATATATATATATATACAGTAATCCCTCTAAAATCCGAACGCCCAATATCCAAACATCCCCACTAACTGGACATAATCGTCCCGGGATCCAACATTCCCAAAATGGTCCGAAAACCACAAGAAATTCGGGGGGAGGGGGGATTTTTTTTTTTTTCCCCCCCGCCTGTAATTTGAACTTGCTGCATGCGGCGTGGGACAGTTTTGTTGTGGCGCGTCATTCCTCCGACGTCCGATAGAGCGCCGCTGCATCCTCCCCACTTTCCGCCTGTCTCTCGCCGCGAGTGCACGCTCGTCGCCATGACTGCCCAGGAGCTTGCTTTTGTGGTGGTTCCTTACCTGCTGCACTCAGGCCTCCTATTAGTGTGTGTGATGATGGCCCCGCCGCCTGAGAAGAGGAAGAGAGTGGTGTTGACTCTGGAGAAGAAACAGGAGATATTGGAGAAAGTAGATGCGGGGTGGTCTTCTTCCCGCATCCTCCGCGAGTTCAACCTGCCCCGATCTACTTTGTTTGATATCAAGAGATCCCGAGACAAACTCATGCAGTACACGGCTGACTTCTCGTCGAGAAGCAAACGCAATGTGGAGAGGAAGGTGATGTTTACTCCCAAGTTTGCTGAAATCAACCGCTCCACGTTGTTTTGGTATCGACAGCAACGTGCTGCTGGTGTGATGGTACGTGGAACGGAGCTGAAGGCTGCTGCTGAGAAGTTCGCCAGGCTTCATGACCCCCTAGACTTCAAGGCATCCGAGGGTTGGCTCTTTGTGTTCAAGTTACGGCATGGCCTTACCAACCGTAAAGCTCATGGCGAAGCTTTGGACGCTAACAAGGATGGAGTTGACGAGTTTTGGCACAAGGTGAAGGGCTTGATCGACAGGGAGGGCCTCACTCTCGGTCAAGTCTACAATGCTGACGAAACTGGTTTATTCTATCGCTCTTTGTCCACGAACACTCTAGCCGAGGAGACGGCTGGACCTTGCCGCAAGCTCTCCAAGGAACGGATATCTGCTTTGTGTTGTGCCAATGCTAACGGCATGCACCGGCTTAAGCCCGTTATTGTTGGACGTGCAAAGCAGCCTCAGTGTCTTCGTGGGGTGATGGATGTCCTTCCTGTCATCTGGTACCATTATTTGAAGGCATGGTTTACAGCCCAGATCTTCAAAGACTGGTTCCACCGCCACTTCGTCAAGGAGGTCATCAATTACCAGACAAAGACACTGGGAATCCCGCGCGACCAGGTAAAGGCCCTCCTTCTCCTCGACAATTTACCTGCCCACCCGTGCGACAAGGACTTAGTGGCCGAGAATGGCCAGATTAGGTGCATGTTTCTGCCACCTAATACGACTGCTCTCATCCAACCAATGGACCAAGGAGTGATCGTGGCAACAAAGCGCCTATACCGCCGGAAGTTCCTGGATGAGGTGATGGTTGTTCTTGAGGACGAGGACGAGCACAGGGAGGGACGGAACACGCGAGGCCAGCGGACTTTGGAAAACCTTTGCCACTACAACATCAAGTCCGCAATCTACAACTGGGCCAGTGCATGGAGGGAAGTCCCTGTCAAGACTCTAGAAAATGGTTGGTCTCGTCTGCTTCTCGGAACGGATGTGGAGTACAATTTTCTAGGGTTTGACGTGGATGACTTCCACGCACGGCTACGTACGCATGGCGACGATGTTGATGTGGACGATGTGCGTGAGTGGTTGGATGATGACGAGGGCGATCCTGGGTATCAGACATTGTCTGATATCGAGATCGCGTCTTCAGTTGAAGGTGTCAGTACCCAGCTTGAAGATTCTGACGAGGATGGCAACGATGATGCGGACTCCTCTCAGCATGACACTACTCCAGCCATCCCCAAGCTGAGCGCACTCCGGGAACACCTAGAGTTCGTTCTTGACTACCTGGAACACCCGGACTGCAACAGGGAGATGGGGCCCTTGGGACTTGTGGAGGAAGTGTGTGCTTTCAGGCAGCGCATCATCAATCGTCAGAATCATCGGTCCTTGCGTCAATCAACGACTGACAGTTTTTTCAGGCCCGTGAACCCCGTTGTGCCCAGCCCTGGCTCCACTCAGTTGCCTCCCCAAGACAGGCCCTCATGCTCCGAGCCACAGCCCAGCACATCAGCCACGGTGGAGTCACCGCTCGACGTGAGTTTGCGGCTGTCTTCAGAGTCCTCTGCAGTGGGTACGCCATCACCACGACCCAGCGACGCACCTCTAGGTCACCTGCCAGTGATACTCTCGGACTCTGACAGTGATTAAACAGCAAGAACTTCTCCACTAGACCACATGGGAATTTACAGTGTTGTGCAGTGAAAAAAACAGTGTGTTGTGTTAAGGATTTACAGTTGTGAGTGAAAAGACTAACTTGGAACAAAACTTAACGTAAATAGACTTGTTTGTTTTTGCTTTAGAAAATGGTTAGAAGAGTGAGAAAAGTTACAGTGCAGAGTGCAACACTTCGTAAGTTACAATGGAGCATACGTTAGACAAGAGTGCGCACTGTGAAGAGAATGGACATCTGAGTGCGACTGACTAAGTTCAGTGCAAGACTTCATGAACAGTGAACTGGAAGTGTTTCAGGAAATCCTTCTTACTGTCAGAGTCCGAGAGGAGGAGGTTATTCATCGAGATGGCCATGGACTTGCTGTAAGTAGGCAGAATGTTTCATACCATACTTTTTTCCATCCTATACTTACCTCAAACACCTCATTTCACTCTTTAATGTCCTTTATTGGTGTGAATAGGGTGTTAGGAGCTATGCATGTGCAGCAGGAAGGTGTTTTTCTGAGTTAGGCTAGGTTAGGGTCCATAAGTACCAGTCCAGGAGCCAGTAACCAGAATGTTTAATACTGTATGAACATACCTCTAAACCCTCAATTTATGCTTCTTTTGCATTTATTTCAGTCATTTATGTGCCTTATTGGTGTGATTTGGGTCTTAAATAGGTGCTATGCATGTCCAGAGGGAGTTGTATAGTTGTTTCTCTGAGTTGGGGTCCATAAGTACAAGTCCATAAGCTGGGGCCTAATATCCGGACAGGACCAGTATCCGTACCTGCCTATGGCCCTATTACGTAGGATATTGGAGGGATTACAGTATATATATATATATATATATATATATATATATATGGAGCCTCTGTGGTACAGTAGTAAAGTGTGTGTTTTTGTACACTGAAGAACGAGGGTTCACGCCCTGCCAGGATAATAAACTTTGGGAGCATTCTTCTGGCCACGTACTGCCTTGGCAGACATTAGGGGTGCTGTGGTTGAACCAGTGTCGCATACTATAATGTATGCTTGCACCCAGTCGGCTTGTGCGGGCCGATTACACTTGGTTCACAGATACACACACATCCAGTCACTCCAACACAACAATTACACTTACAAGCACTTCTCACCCTACATACAATCTCTACTAGACAGCTTTAGCCACTTGGTGGAGATACATTGGCTGTATCATTCCCACTTCAGTAGGGATAGGCCAGTCCTGCAGTGGATACTCAAATGGCTAATGATGATATATATATATATATATATATATATATATATATATATATATATATATATATATATATATTTACACACACACACAATTATCATGAACCTGAAAGTGAGGACTGTTACTGGAGGTAAACTAGAGTGAGATGGTAATATTTATGGAAATTGTTTACCTGTTAGTATTCTGATGATGCAGTTATATTGGCAGAAAGTGAATGAGGGTGGCAAAAGCTTGTGAATGAGTCTGAAAGAGTTTGAACATAAAGAAAACTGTAAGTCAATACAAACAAAAGCAAAAGAATGGTATTTGAAAGGAAGTAACATGGACATACATCTTAGCATGCAGTAAAGGATAGTATGAGGAAGTAGATTGGATCCTACCCAGCCCATTTTACTAGTAAAAAAAAAAAAAAAAAAGGTCAGGACAATGGACAAAATGATGATGAAAACTTAAAAATTAGTATTTATCATAAATCACTGCATACTACACTGTGTGCAAGAAAAATCAGAGCAAGGGTTAGTCTAACAATTAAACAGTATCAGAACTTTATTTTTTAATTATTCCCAAGCTTTACAAATGCTTTATTTATCTGTATTTACAACTGTTAGTAGTAGAGTAGCATAGTTATTCCATGCCAGTGTTGATACAATAAAGGTATAGTATTTAAATGTGATGCTGGAGGAGTTAAAACAGGTTCAATGGAGGGGAATATATTGGAGAATGCTTTTCCTGTTCATCATCAGCACCTGTCTATGTGTCTTTGGTTTCCACACTTTCTCTTACTCACCATAACCTTGCATACAGAAGGAGTTAACTGGTTCTATACTATATTATAAACTACACACTAAAATTGTCAACTCACAGCATCTGCAATATATGATGATATAGCAATGGGAACTTGGCGTGCCTTGTTGAAGACTTCCACCTCAACGGTCCAGTTTTCATGTGAAAAATACACCTCCACTGTGCAGTACTGGCCCTTCCTCACACCACGCTCTGCTACCCATACATCACACAAAATGCCTCGTACTACACGCTGAAACATAATAAACATCACTCCCTAATGACACAGCTTCAACATGGTATACATTACATGATTAAAGTAATATTTATGAAAAAATGCATAGTGCTGTAAATAGGCAAGCAAAAGCCAATTAATATCGGCATCTGTAACAGAAGGGAAAAATTATCTGATATTCAGAACCGTATCTGAATCGGCTCAGTGACAGTGGAAAATAAATGTTTTTTACTCAATGACCCTTGACTCAAGTCTTCCACCACTCAATTTTCTGTTTTTCAGGTGTGAAGTAAGGTTATCATGATTATTTTCCAAAAATAGCATCCAACATGCTGCACACTGTTCTTAAAGGTAAAATACTTCAACTAAAATATACAGAATATTTAGAGCATAATATTACATCACTGTGGTTAGAATCCACAAAAACGTTACCTAAAGCGCAGTTTTCTGCCAAGAAGCTATGGTGAACCTGTGAGTCAGGCAGTCTCTCTCTCTCTCTCTCTCTCTCTCTCTCTCTCTCTCACACACACACACACACACACACACACACACACACACACAGTATACATGGGTGGTGTTCCATCAATGGTATGACTTAGGCTTAATGTTTACTTCCAGCGACACAAGAGATGTGAGCAGAAATTCAGTTTCATTTATTTCTAAAAAACTTCTGTAAAATGTATTTAATAAAAAAAATCTCTCTCAATCTATTGCCAGATGCCTCGATCCTGTAAGGGGTGGCCACAAACAAATCGTCTCCATGGCACCCAGTCCCCCGTCATTTTGCTGCCCTGCTCCCAGCTCACACTCCTCTCTCTCATATATCTCTCCATTCCAGTTCTTCATCTCATCCTTGGTTCCCCCCTCCCTCTCTCCTCCTCCACCTTACTTGCATATACTCACTTCATCGGTCTCTCACTCTCCATCCTCTCCACATGGCCAAACCAACTCAATGTATTTCTCCTAACGCTTTCTATCACATCTACATCCACACCACGATGCTCCTTCACTTCCTCATTAGTCAATCTGTCTCTCCATGTAAATCCACAGGCTCCTCTCAAAAAACTCATTTCTACTACTCTAACTTTTGACTTGTGTCCTTCCAACAAGCTCAAAGCATCACTTCCATATGTTAGGGTTGGTATCACAATACTGTCATGCAGTGACTTTTTTACTTACATGCTCACTTCCCTGTTCCTTATCACTGCTTTCAAAGACCAAGTAACCTTTCATCCTTGTTGTACTCTTTCAAGCATTTCACCCTCTAAAATTCCATCCTCACTCATCTCACTACTCAAGTACTTAAATGCACTCACATTTTCCTTTCCCTCCTCATCCAGCCTCACTGTACATTCATTGGCTTCATTTCTCTCCAAGATCATAACTTTACTCTTCCCTACATTAACCTTTAGATTCCATTTCTTACACACTCTCCCAAACTCATTCACCAAGGCTTGCAGATCCCCATACTCTACAATTGACAATACAGTATCATCTGCAAATAACAGTACAGAGAGTTTCTAAACACTGCCCTCTCTCATTAGGGTCACTCCAACAGCCACTGCTCTACCTTGTACCTCTTTTATAACCCCATCCATTTGCAGACTGAACAATCATGGAAACATGACATGCAATGGGGTCTATAAAAGCCCACGTTGCTTAGAGGCAAAGCGGGGATCCTCTGTTTGGCTCAGTGTTAACATGCGCGCATTTGAAGTATGAGGGCCTGAGATCAAATCTCGGTCAGACCAGTGATGAATTTGTTATGTTTCATTTCAGTTATTACATTGGTGGCAGTGGTGGGATGTGAGGTGAGGCTTGGAGGGCAATGATGATGATGGTTAGCTGACAGCGTCCTAGTCCTTCCATCCCAGGGATGAGCTGTTCAGTGCAGTCTGCAGCGTCCCCAGTGGTGGCCTCCAATGCTATGCTACCATGTGTGTTCAAAACTCACCAAATTAATCACCAACGGGAGAAAAGAATGATACAATGGGGTCTGTAAAAGCCCACATTGCTTGGAGGCAAAGGAGGGATCCTCTCTTTGGTTCAGTGATAATGTGTGCGCATTTGAAGCGGGGGCGCGCCACATTTCCTGCAGGACACATCTCCTACAAATTTAGCCGTTTTTAGAGTAGTGACATATTTCCTACAGAGATACAGCATATCTCCTACACACAGTAGGTGTAGGAAATAAGCTGGGTAATAAGTTATTATGTAGGAAATGCGCTTGAATCTCTTGAGTGTGTGGAAGAGTTTTGTTATTTGGGAGACATGTTGTGTGCTGGAGGTGGGGCTGGAGCTAGCTCTGTGGCTAGGGTGAGAAGTGATTGGAAGAAGTTCAGGGAGCTCTTGCCTCTCGTGACATTGAGAGGACTCTCCCTAAGTGCTAAGGGGTCTTTGTATGCAGCATGTGTTAGGGGTGTAATGCTGTATGGTAGTGAGACCTGGGCAGTGAAGGAGGAAGATATTCGCCAGCTCAGACGTACAGAAATGACAATGATTAGGTGGATGTGCAGTGCGTCCCTGCGTCCAAGGCCTGGAGGGGCTGGGTTTACGATGGAAGAGTTGAGAGGTAGGATGGGACTGGAGTGTATTGGTGTTGTGATGAGGAGGGGTAGATTGAAGTGGTTTGGACATGTGGAGAGGATGGGGGAAAATAATTGGGTGAGGAAGGTAAGAAGTGTTAATATTGGGGGTGGGGTTATGAGGGGTAGACCGAGAAAGGCATGGGACGAGGTCATTAAGTGTGACCTCAGGGTTAAGGAACTGAACAGGGAGGCTGCAATGGATCGTGCAGCGTGGAGAGCCGCCATTAGGTGACCAAGGCCGACACAGGCAAGCATGTTGGAGCCTTTAAAAATGAAAACGAAAACGAAAACGAAAACGTGCTTGACACTTGTTTTTGTGTAGGAAACATGACCGCCTATGTGTAGGAGCTGCGGCAGTATGGTGCATCCATCATAACATGAAGCATTACAATGGCACTTTTTTATTTCTCACTAAAACATATGTATATAAAATGAAACATTACAATGGCACTTTTTAAATGAAAACCTCAAGCCTGTCATGAATGGCAGTACGACAAGTGGGACATGTTGCAGGGTTACTATCTGCTGCTGACACAAGGATAGTTATGCAATCTGCACAGGAGGAAATGTGTCAGCAGGGCAGAAGAACAAATGTCCTTTCCCTTCGCCTTAGGCAGATGCTGCACCGAAGTTCGGGAGGAACATCTTGTGCACCAGCTCCGTTGTTGTCAGGGCCCTGATGCTCATCCCCACTCTCATCAGCACTGTCTCCAGGAAGATGAAATGATGAAACAGAGCTATCAAATGTGTAAGCGACAGCATTGATGAATTGGGTCAATGTGTATGTTCCAATCTGAAATTTTTCTTTCAAGTTCTCCCTGCGCTCAATGTTTCTAACAAACTTCTCCTTTTTCTGACGAGTGATGTCCAAGCCAGCATCCACACGTTCAATGTCCTTAGTTGTGTCTGTTATCAGATTATTCATATGTGTTAGGAAAGTGTAGATGTTTGGCTTGTGCTGGCGGACAATGGCTTTCAGTCTGCTGTGATATGACTCTGCATCACTGTTAGTTCCACGAGAAAATTCGAAGACAGATATCCGTTGTGGAGTGACTTTTCGAATCCAGTACTCTGTGATGTAGGTTTTGAATGCAGTAATTTTTGCCTGGGAATGATTATTCACGTCAAAATTTTCTTGGAACAGAGAGTCAACTGCTTCATGCATCCGATTGGCTGGCACATAACTTAGTGTCATGATCTTTTTGACCCACTTATTAAACTGCTTGTTGTCGTTGTAAAGTTCAGTTAGCCCCAGTTTCTGAATTTTCCGGTACAGATTTTGAGAAAAGTGGAACTGACAGCCCCCTATCTGAAGCTGTGGCCAGCAAGAGTGAATTGCTTTACCAGAACTGCTTTCAAAATCACCCATTGCTTGTTCGGGATTCAGGTTGGGGATGAGTTCCTTCACTTTTTGCATTGTGAGATCATGCAACTTTTGAGACTTTGAGGTCATCAAAGTGAAGATGAGTGGGAATGAGTGACCTTTGTAAAAGCCAAGCAATGTGAAGAGCTGGTAGAAAAGTGCAGGCACAGTGTAAAAGTACCATCAAAATTCCATTCCTTAATTGTGGTCATCAGTGGTACCAGAGTTAGAGAGTAAAAAATCATTGCCAAATGACCACTTCCCTGATCTGTGATAACAGATCTGCGGTTTCCGTTAACCCCTAAAACGCAGGGCGTCGCGTTTGCGACGCTCGCCAAAAAGGACATAATGGCGGAGCATCGCGTTTGCCATTCGAGTTAATTTTGAATAAATGCGGGCAAGGATGTTCCAGCTGATATTGTCTATCAGTACCACCACCCTTTAGCTACAATTAGCATACTTTACCTTTGCACTACTGACCTCCGTTGTTGCCAAGTATCGCGTTTTTCCCCCCTCTCCCCCCCACCACGGCCCGGCCAGCCTGGCTGTGATACATGGCAGCGCTCTGACTGCTCAGAACTGTAAATCTGCGCTCTCCTCTCACAAACAGTTTATGCTAATAGGAAACACTTGTTTCCCCAGTTGTAACACTAGCTTTTTTTCGCATGGTTTGCCCCTGTTTAGCGTCAGTTTACCGCAGGCTTTCAAAGTGACATTATGGTGAGTTCTAGCTCTTCCGAGTCAGTGCGAGCGGCCGACAGGAACGAGAATAAAGTGACGGGCGTAAGGCAGAATAAAAAGCGCCCTGCGGTGATCTTTTGGGAAGTAATATGATTGAAAATAATGTAGTATATATGTTTTTAGCTGTGAAAAAGGAAATGTTTGTTGAGTGACGGGAAGACCGCCGCCACGCTGCATGTCGGCCTTACGCTTCGTTGACTTTATCCTTATTTTCAGTGCTTATTGTACAAATATGGATTCCAAACTACCTATACGTTGTAGTATAAAGTTTACTGTGACAGAATGAGGCTGTGGTAGAGGGGAAACCGGGTTGCTGGAGGTGTGAAACTGAAGATTTTGTTACCCAACTTTGCAAGTCTCCACAAGTCCTTGGGTAGTCCACAAAGGCTCAACACCTGTCTCTGGAGAAAGCTGAATGTAAGTACTATCTGCCATACCAAGTATAATGTTCTAGGGTTAATCTCTGATTTTTGGCTAATATTTTTCTGCAGGTACTCAGACCGCGATTGAACGACGCCACCCGGGGGGGGGGGGGGTCGGCTGTCCATGGCCGCGCATTAGGGGTTAAAGGCCTGGGCCTCTGGGCTTTCTAGAATGTTGGCACACTCCTCTGCAGTGTGTGGTTGCCTCGGTTGAATTCGGCGCTTGGCTCGAAGCATGCTGTGCTCTACAGATGAGAAAGACACATCTGCTCCATGTGAGTGATGTCTTGTTACCCGCCTGAAGATCTCAGAGTTGCTGGTAGAGCCCACTTCCTCAGCAGCCTTCCTCTTGAGAGTGTTCCTCAGATCTGTTGCAGCAAAGTAGGATGCTTCATGGTTGTGACCTTGCGTTGCTCTGATGACACCAGTTGTCTGTAAAGTATGACTGCCTAATAATTCGAACAACACCTCACACCACCACCACCACCACCACCACAGAACAACACCTCACACCACCACCACCACCATAGAACAACATCTCACACCACCACCACAGAACAACACCTCACACCACCAACACCACAGAACACCACCTCACACCACCACCACAGAACAACACCTCACACCACCACCTCACACCACCATCAGAGAACAACACCTCACACCACCATCACAGAACAACACTTGTGCATAACTTAGATGGCGCTAATTATTTGATGGCCTAAATTATTATTTTTTATCAATCTGCCATGTACAAATATTAAGTAATTGTCAATAAATATAGGAACATAAGCACCTCAGTAATTTTGTACTCAACATGTTGATCAAATCTCACCAAGCTCCCGGTCTATAACATTTTACAACAATTTTTACCTCCGACAATACGGCTCTTCCTCTACAGTTGGGGTGCTGAATGCAATGCAGATACAGTTTGTTGTTTCTGGCCACATTTCGGAGGTACCGGAATCCAGAGTTGTCTTTGTAAACCACTGCACTGAAGTGGATGTTCCCCTCAATACTAGCCATGCTTGGTCCAGGAGCAGTGGAGTACAAGGTTCAGAAATGCCGTCTGTCCCGTCGAAAGGAGAAACAAATACTGCTGGATCAAGACTAAACTCGACTCATGTCTGAATGTGAACGATACTTTTCTCCTTATTATGGTTGCTCCATAATACTGCGCAGAACGGACATATAACAAGCTAAGTACTTGTTGACTGGTCAAGGTCGTCAGGAGTGTAGTGAGCCAGAAGCGCCGAGTACAGAGGCGCTCTGATGGGGGGAGGGGGGGGCGGCTACACGTGTTGGAAATGTGACAGAACAGATTATTGTGTGTAGGAGATATGCTGTATCCTTGTAGGATATGTGACAGAACAGATTTTTGAGTGTAGGATATATGCTGATCTCTGTAGGAAATATGTCACTACTCTAAAACTGCTAAATTTGTAGGAGATGTGCCCTGTAGGGTACTCAGTTTTTGTGTAGGAAATGTGCTGGATACTTGTTTTTGTGTAGGAAATATGACCACCTATGTGTAGGATATGTGGCAGTACACCCTTTGAAGGGTGGGGGCCTGAGTTCAAATCCCGGCCAGACTAGTGATTAATTTGTTAAGATTCAGTCTGGTCATTACAGACGCATCTCTGTTTCAATCCAACATTCACATAGAAAAATTCACTCAATTCACTATCCGCACACACTGCAGCCTCAGCACCCTCATACATACTCTTCATGGCATTCAACAACTTCCCGTTTACTCCATATACTCTTAATACTTTTCACATTCCTTGTCTATCCACCCTGTCATATGCTTTCTCCAAATCCATGAAGGCAACATACAACTTCTTTCCCTCCTCTAGAAGCTTTTCCATTATAGACTTAAGAATGAATACATGATCTACACAACCTCTTCCCTTCCTAAAACTTCCCAGTTCCACCCCAACTAATTCCTCCGTTATTTCCCTAACTCTGTAAATGAGTATCCTACCATATACCTTTCCAGTAACAATAGGAAGACAAATGCCCCTATGATTACCACATATTTCTTTTTCTCCTTTTCATTTGTACAGGGGAATAATCATATCTGACTTCTAATCCTCCAGGACTCTACCTTCCTCCCAAGCCAATCAGCACATCTTCCATATCCATTCTACTACTATCTCTCCCCCATGCTTCATCATTTCACCACACACTCCATCAATTCCTGGGGTTTTCCCCATTTTCACTTTCTTCATTACTTCCACTACTTCATCCTACTGATTTCTTCCTCTCTTCTCAAATCCCTCCTTCTCCCAGTCAGTACTTTCATTCCATGTTCAACAATTCCTTAAAGTATTCTCTCCATCTACTCACTTTTTCTCCCTTCTCCACTAGCTATCTATCATTTTTATCTTTCACTCCCCAACTTACTTTTTTATCACCTTGTCTAACTTTCTTTATCTCTTTCCAGAACATTTTCGTATATTCCCTCCACTTTCCACTCAAATTCCTTCCAAATTCCTCATCCACTCTCTACTTACTCTCTCTTACTAATCTTTTCACCTCTCTCTTCCTCTCTACATTTAACTCTCTCTTCTGACTCTCAACTTCCTCCAAGACCGTTTCCCATCAACTCACTATATGCTTTCTTCTTTTATGCCATAGCCTGTCTCACCTCTTCACTCCACCAAACTGTTCCTTGCACCCTCTTTCGTCTTCTCTTCACCTCACACACCACCTCACATGCTGCACAAATTTCTTCTTTGAATATCTTGCACATACCTTTCATGCCCCCCATCTGCTCCAGATCATATTTACCCAATCATTCCTCCACTTCTCTCTTATATTTGACCTTTTATCCATCCTCTTGCAACCTTTCTACCCTCCTTGTATGGACTACTACTTCTTGTCCTTCCCTCTTCCTATTCCTTCATTTCATTTGAACCTTGACTTCAACCACCACCAAGTGGTGGTCAGAAACTCCACTCCCCCAACCTCTGTATGTTCTTCCATCCATTACACACCTAATTCTACAATACACAAACACATAATCAATCATCAATCATTCAGTTCTCCATCCAACCTTCTTGTCACTCGCCACGTATACATGTGGATCATTCTGAGTCTAAAGAGGGTATTGGCTACCACCAAGCCCCTCCCTACACAAATGTCCACTACAGCACTGCCAACCCCATCCACATCTGCATGCACATCCCGCTCTCCAACTTCTCCATCCACCTTCACATTCCCTACTTTTCCATTTATATCTCCAATCAAAAACACTCTCTCATTCTTTTTAAACTTTTCTAGGCACATTTCCACATTTGTCCAGAGCTCTTCTTTCACTCTACTTGCACGATCTTGCATTGGTGCATACACACACACACAATTGCCCACACTTGTAGTCCAACTTTCAATCTTACTCACACAATCCTTGAGCTGATGGACCCATACTGTCTTATATTCTCCTTCCATCTCTTGCACACAGCAATACAAACTCCTTCTTTTGCCCTCACATTGTCACCTACTCCCACACATATACCCCATCCATACTTCCATTCTCTCACAGTCTCACCTCTCTAGTTCATCTCAGTTATTCCACATACATCCACTTCTGCACCCTCAAGCACCTGGACAATCTCTCTCTCTCTTTCACCTCATCATTGGCACCACTTACATTTCACATCAGAATCTGTACCATGTACTTTGTTCGGTTCCTATTCGCCATCTGTTGGTCAGTCCTGGTCCGGGGATTCTTGTTCGTATTTTTAGTTAGTTGTTTTCCAGGGAAGGGCACTAACCCTCTGCCAACCCACTTGTTGTCACATACGGAACACATGTTGGTCGGTTATAAGGTTACTACACACAATTTAATTATCATTGTCTTTCTTGGAGCATAAGAAATTTAGTGATGAATCTGGTCATTTCTTGCAAATCTAATTTTGTTTAGTTAATGTGAAAATGCTGTTATTTTATCCATCCATCCATCATCCAATTCTATGACGCTCCATGAGGAGCAGAGGAGCCCAGGGTTAGGCAAGCTGGTCCTGACATTTAAGATGAGAGTGACCAGGCTCACTCATCCCTGAGTTGCTTTATGTGAGCAATAAACCCCAACCACTCCTGGACATAAACTTGCACAGGCTCCATCCAATTGGAGTGCCTTAATTACCCGCTAAACCACCAGATGCCATAATTTGGTTATATGGTTGCCACCCAGCGTAGTAAATTGTTTCCTGGTGTACAAGTACACCATCTGGCTAGTCACTCAGTGTAGAGTCACCCACAAACAAAAGGAAGGGGAAAGAATGAAGGAATGAAAGACAGAAAAGGAAGGATAGAAGAGAGGAATGGGCAGACACCAACAATAATATATATCAATATATAGTATTAAACTGTTTAGGAATATCACAATTTCTTAAGCTTTTTTTTGCCTTTTTATGTGGCAAAAGCTATACTCAATCGGATACCTTTATGTGAAGCTACAGAACATGGTCAATGTTTCTGGCATATCCGATGGAGCCAGGATTCCGGGGGCTTGAATGATGAGTGAATGGAAGCGTGGCCCATTGGACTGGGCAAATTTGGGCTGTCTGGACACTGCTACTCCTCACCCTGCCCTAGGGTGGGAAAGGGCAAATTTGGGCTGTCTGGACATTGCTACTCCTCACCCTGCCCTAGGGTGGGAAAGGAGGTCCGGATGATGAAGATGAAAAGCTATACAGTGATAAATGTACTATATCTTTACATTTTACAAATACGTAACATCTATGGCCAAATGACAGAAAACAACATCAAGCACATACTATTAACTTTTGTGCTTCCCTAAATGTACGCATGACTCAATCAGTAGACAAACAGAAAACACATAACATTTCTTTCTTTCTATCTACAGTAGGCTTGCACAGTGCGTGATTTGCACTGTGCGCGAGTGACCAAAAATCATAACCAAAAACCTTGAATGCGTGAGTTTACCTCACAGAACGCGAGGTAGAGGCAAAGAGTGGCTCAAAAATGCCATTTTCTATTAGTACGCAACCACCCCTCACACAACGCATCACGTGTCGTCATGTTGATGCGCATAAATTCCTGTGCATTCTACTGCACAGCCTGGGGTACAAGGCAGCAGGCGCGCCATAACAGTCCTGGCTCGTGCACAGTGCGGATCCGCTCTCTACAACTAACCTGTCGTGTACAACATGTGGCGTTTTTTTTTGCTGCTCCATCCTGGCCTGTACTTCGCTGCACCATGGCTCCAACCCCAAGAGTTAAGAAACTTCTGACGCACGCCACCAAGTTAGAGATCACCAAGATGAAGGAGGAGGGTCAAGGAAACACCGCCATCGGGAAAGCCCTGGGACTGGCTGAATCAACAGTGAGAACAGTGTGGAAGAACCGTGATGCCATAAGGGCTCTAGTGAAGACATATGGTGCCTCTGACCTAGACGGCTGTTCGCGGGTTGGAAATTGTGCGATGATACTAATGGAGTGGTATCTTGCCACCTTCATAATGAGGAAGGAGAAGGAAGGTGTTCCACTGAATGGAAGATTTATTCGGAACCAAGCCCAGCTCTTTTACAAGGCAGCATCTCGCAAGTTAAATGTGGACAAACCTTTCAAGGCATCGGTTGGATGGCTGGACCATTTTCTCAAGCACAAGGAACTCCGTCACGTCAAAGTGTCTGGTGAACGTGGCTCTGCCGACGAGCTGGCTGTGAGAGACTATCCTGTGATATCTAGAGCACTTCTTGAAGAGGGACAGTACACCAAGGACCAGATCTACAACTTCGATGAAACGTCGTTATACTACAAGGCCATGCCCAAATCAACTTACATCACTAAAAAACAGAAACAAGCCCCTGGTCGCAAGCTCCAGAAGTGTAAGATGATGGTAATGTTCGCTGTAAACCTGTCTGGGAGCCACAAGATGAGGCCAGTTGTTGTACACACAGCTTCACACCCAAGGTGCTACAAAAACCTCACGAACATGGACGCAAGTGGAGTGTATTGGTACAAGTCTGCAAATGGTTGGATGACTGGGAACATTATGGCAGACTGGTTAACGAGGCGCTGTGTCCCCGATGCCAGGGCCAAGTGTCGGGAACCAGGCATTCCATTTAAGATGCTTCTTGTGCTTGACAATGCACCAAGTCACCCTCCATACCTGGAAGATCTGCACAAGGATTGTCATGTTGTGTTTCTGCCACCCTGCACGACGTCACTATGGTCGTACCATTCTAAAGTGGCGGTTTGGGTGGGGCATGAACCTCTGTACAGTGTTGCCACGTTTTCCATACTCGCGATGCCTCTCTCTCTCTCCTGGGGGGATGTGCATCACCCTAGGGAATTTTGTTTCTTTTATGTCTTATAAACTTGTGCTTTCATTTCTTTATTTTGTTTTTTATTACTGTATATTATTGTTTTACATATGACGCCAGATGACCTCGATGTTACGGCGCTTTTTCATTCAATCATTCTCGCCCTCCTTCCTTCCCCCCCCTTCATCTTTCCCTCAGCTTGACAATGCACTCAACACTGCCCCTGGCCTGCCTTCTCTCTCTCTCTCTCTCTCTCTCTCTCTCCTGGGGGAAATGTGCGTCAATTTTGTTTCTTTTATGAGTGACTTATAAACTTGTGCTTTCATTTCTTTATTTTGTTTTTATTATACCTAATTATGTTTAAAAATATTATTGTTTTACATATGGCGCCAGATGACCTCGCTGTTGTGGCGCCATGATTTGTTTTCATTCAATCACTCTCTCCCTCCTTCCTTCCCTCTTTTCCTCCATCTCTCACTCAGCTGCACTCAACACTGCCCCTGGTCTGCCTCCCCCCCTCTCTCTCTCTCTCTCTCTCGTCTGTGGTATTTTAGGATACATTTTGGTTATTTTCTTTTACGTTATAATGTACATATTGTAAATTTGACTTTATTTCCACACCACCCAGGAGGTTAAAGTCTTGGTGCGTTTTTTTTTAAGAGGTGTTCCCAAACAGGCCTATTAATCCTCTATCCCTCACAGATGACCAGGTCGGACTGGGTGTGTGTGTGTGTTGCCGCTCACGAGGGTTTAGTGTATATATATTTTTTACTAAGAAACTGGCATATATTTGCTTATATTCCTGCACATTATCTTTTAATCATAATTGTGACATTATTACCAACCCCAGAAATACGGTAACAGCCAATAAAAGCGACTACTTTTTTTTAAGCAACACTGTAAAATAATTATGCCACGTTTCTGTATTGCCGTATAAATATTTTACGCATAATCAGTTTACTGTTCTTTCATATATTATAATACACACGTTAACATTATATTCTTATGTGTTTATCTTATTGTGATGTCTATAACATATATCAGAGCCGTTAACATAGCGGGTATGGAACACGTGGCACCACTGTACAGAGGTTCGTGCCCCACCCAAACCGCCACTTAAGATTGGTGCCACCATAGTAAAGCCACTGGATCAAGAACTGATCGCCACTGTGAAGCACTTCTACCATAAGCAAGTGTACGACTACCTAGGCAGGAAGACTGACACACAAGAGGAGCTTCATGCCCTTCAAGAAGATCACGACGAAGACCTCGATGAGGCACCTGCTCCCGTTTCATCTCCGCCAGCAGCGGTATCACAACCCGCCACAGGTGACATGACTGTTAAGGCATTTTGGCGTCATTTTACAGTGAGAGATGCAGTTGAATTTCTCCTACAAGCCTGGCACCAGATTACACCTGCAACGATGAACCATGCGTGGCGAATGCTCGTGCCTCACTTATGCACGACCCAGGAGACTGCCATTCAATCACTGGCCGAGGCTGAGGCAGCAACACTGACAGCAGCACAAGCTGCACCAGGTTTCGAGGACGTTACATTGGTGGACATACGAGAAGTGCACACCGCTAATGAGGAACAGCCTCCCGAGAAAGTGTTGCAACTGATAGACGAGGCTGACGCAAAGCCCAACGCCAGCAGGGTCAAGTTGAGCAGCCTAGTGTGATGGAGGGCAGGACTGAGCTGTGTATGTCAAGAATAAGCAAGATCCTTGCTGCCGTGGATAAGCTCTGGGAAGAGGTGAAGGAACAGGAAGTGAGCAGCCTAAGAACAGAGGAAGTTCTGGTTGGTATCGACAAACTCTTCCGTTTCTACACACACAGGCACAGGCAAGAAATAAACAGAAGACAGATGCTCATAACAAGTTACACACAGCAGGCTCAAGTTAATGAAACTGAGGAACCAGCTACAGTGTCTGCTCCTGTTCCTGTTGAGGATGAAGAGGATGCAATGTCAGAAGTGTCAGCATTGGACTTTGAAGGGTTTATGGCCGAAGTGAGTGACTTTGAGGCTCCTGGGGAAGGTGCTTAAGAGGAGTCTGTGGAGGGAAGTGTTGGTGCGGCAGGAGGTGCAGCGGGGGGTTTGGCACTGTAAGTGTTGCCGCACCTGGGAATCCCTGTTATTTAAGTCCATCAGGCCTGTTGTCTACTGTTGGTAAGGTGACTAACCATAGTTTTGTTATTGTAGCTAAATCTGTAGTTCAGTGTCTGAAAAATATGACCTTTATTATGTCTCTAAGGGCCAAAAAATGTCCAGGTATGAGGGGGTACTGCCCATATGTAATTTTTCCCACAAGATTATGTATTCACAGTGCGCGAATTCTCAGTGCGCGAGGTCGTGGACCACCCAATCTCTCGCGCACTGCTAGCCTACTTTCTATAGTCAGATGCCATGATCCTGTAAGGGTGGTTGTTTGTCTTTGAGTTAAGATGAGCATTCGCAGTAAGGTATAGATACTATATAGTACCAGAATTACTAATTTCCTATTTTATCATTGGGCAATTCAGAATGCTGCCATATGGGTGTTTTTTCATAATGATATGTACGGCACAAATTTTTTTCATTCATTTAAGGCGAGTCCCTTGACTAATAATGTCACAAAATGCTTGGTGATGTTGTTTCAAATGTTTTGTGGAGTTGGCTATATACTGTATGTCATGAGATGAAGATTTACCTGTTTTACACACATGTAAGAATATTTCCTGATTTATGCTTTTATTCAAATACTCCCAGTGGTCACCAGCAAAGGTATTAAAAGAAAAAAGCTGTTTCACCAGATAGTCGCTGCCTGCGGTATGACATGTTCTACAGATCAAAACACACCCACATGTATTCTCAGATGTTTCCCAAACTTTTCTTCTTATTGGTTCTTTCTTGGCAGATGAAAATTTGGCCCAGTGTCTGACATCCCTCGCACCCTTCTTTCTTGAGTCTGACCAGCAGTCAGCCACAGCACATAGAAAGTGTGTCATACTGACTGTTAACAAAAGTCTGCTGACAAACACTCATACACCAGGCACCTTGGAGCTCTGGATCAGAGACCAAATTCAGTATTTTTTTTACATCAGATAAATCTGCTAATTTGACTTGACAGCAATATCCATGACTTTACAATGGTTTGAGTTCATATGAAGACGAATACTAATATAACTCCTAAGCTGTACTGATTGTCATTTACACCATACATAACAGATTCTAGCAATGGTTATAATGGTTGGTATTGTGAAACATAAGCCGTGCTATGCATATCATCTCTAAACAACAGACATATTTAACTTTAGATATATCCATCCATCCATCATACTATCCTACCTTGCCCCATGAGGAACACAGAAGCCCGGGGCTAGGCATGTTGGTCTTGACATTTAAGATGAGAGTGACCAGCTTCACTCATCCCTGAGTGGCATTACGTGAGCAATAACCGCAACCACCCCTTGGATATAAACCTGCACAGGCTCAATCCGATTGGAGCGCCGCAATTACCCACTAAACTACCAGATGCTATAATTTAGTTATATGGTTACCACCCAGCATAGTAAATGGTTTCCTGGTGTACAGGAAACCATCTGGCATGTCACTCAGTGTAGAGTCACCCATAGACAGAAGGAGAAGAAAGAATGAAGGAAAGAAAGACAAAACAGGGAGTGTAAAGTCACCCACAGGCAGAGGGACGAGGAAAGAATGAAGTAAAGAAAGACAAAGGAGGAAGGAAGGAAAGGAGGGTGGAGAGGAAAGGGCAGACACCCAAGAGCAGCACTACATCGAGTGAGTGGATGGTGAGCGCCCCCACCTACCACCAGACTTTAGACATACTATATTTTAACTATAATTTGCTTCTCAGATAGTGAGAAGTTTCTGCATATATGGGCTGAGAGATGAATCACAGATTCATTGCTGAGTTTGTTCCTTTGACCCTGCCATCTCTGTCCGTGGGAACCACAGTCTCTTTGATGAAAATCTAATTTTTTTCTTTTAATACGTTTGTTGGTGACCACTGGGAGTATTTGTATAAAAGTATGAATCAAGAAATATTCATACATATGTGTAAAACCGATACATCTTCATCTCTTGATGTATATAGCCAACTTCACAAAATATTTGAACAAGATCACAAAGTATTTTGTGACCTCATTATTAGGCATGGGACTCACCTTAAAAGAATGAAAAAAAATTTGTACATAATATCATTATGAAAAAACACCCACATGGGTGCATTCTCAATTGCCCACAAAATAAAATTGGAAATAAAAAATTCTGGCGGTTTGTAGCATCTGTGCCTTGTTCTGGGCTTAATGCGGCATCTCCTAGCATTTTACGGGGAGGGGCACTATCCCTCCACAAACCTACTTGTTGACACAGAGGGGAACATGTATGGGTTGGCTACATGGTTACCACCCAGCATTGTAAATGATTTCCTAGCTTACAGGAAACCATCAGGCTTGTCACTCAATGTAAAACCACCTGAAAAGAAAAAAGAGTACGAAAGTGTGATGGGAAAGATGGGAGCTAAAGGAAAAGATAAGGACAGACGCAGACAAGAATGATAATGGTGAAAGAATAAATAGGCAGCACTACATCAAGTGAGTGGATAATGGTAGCCACCACCTACCACCCTAACTTCAACTTCTAAAAACCAAGCCAAATCTTGGTTAACAATGTATGAAATATAAAATGTATGTAAACTTCTGATCCATCCATCCATCCATCATCCAATCCAATACTGCTCCATGAGAAATGTAGGAGTCCGGGGCTAGGCAAGTAGGTCCTGACATTTAAGATAATAGTCACCAGCCTCACTCATCCCTAAGTGGCATTACATGAGCAATAAACTCCAACCTCCCCTTGGATATAAACCTAAACAGGCCCAATCCAATTGGAGTGCCTTAATTACCCACTAATCCACCAAGTGCCATATTTTGGTTATATGGTTACCACTGGATTTAACTCACTAGTAGTCAAGGACTATCCCTACATATCTCATGATTCAAACTGCAATTCACTCAATGTAGTGCTGCTTTGGGTGTCTGCCCTTTCCTCTCCTCTATCCTTCCTCTTCTGTCTGTCTTTCCTTCATTCTTTCGTCTGCCTACAGGCAACTTTACACTCCCTCTTCTGTCTTTCATTCTTTCTTTCCTCTTCCTTCTGCCTATGGGTGACTCTACACTAAGTGACAAGCCAAATGGTTTCCTGCACACCAGGAACCATTTACTATGCTGGGTGGTAACCATATAAACAAATTATGGCGTCTGGCGGTTTAGTGGGTAATTAAGGCGCTCCAATCAGATTGAGCCTGTGTATGTTTATATCCAAGGGGTGGTTGGGGTTTATTGCTCATGTAAATGCCACTCAGGGATAAGTAGGGCTGGTCACTCTCATCTTAAATGTCAGGACCAATTTGCCCAGCCCTGGGTTCCTCCGCTCCTCATGGAGCGACATAGGAATGGATGATGGATGGATGGAAAACTGCAACCCATAATATAAAGCATGAATGACTCAAGTACGGTGTAGGTCAACCAAATACATAGAAGTACAGTAAAACCTCACTTTATCAGACTACTTGGGTCCCAAGCCACTCCAAAAAAAAGCGAATTTCCAATAAAAATGACATCCGGACTTCCTCCTGCTAATGCGGACATTTTCCAATACAGTATGTCAGACATAGTCTGGATTGCACCAACTTCTTTTTTTCATTAGCACTGTTGCTTCATTGTTATCCAACTCATATCCAGTAATCTACATCCTCAAGATCCCGACCCACTTCAATGCCCATTGAACGTCCATCACCAAGGTCAGAACAACCTCCCAGTGCCCATCAAATGCCCAACATCAAGGTCATGACAACCACTCAATGCCCATCATCAAGGTCATGACAACCACCCACTGCCCATCCAGCCCCCATCATCAAAGTCACGACAACCGCCCAATGCCCATCTAATGCCCATCATCTAGGTCACAACCACCACCCAATGCCCATCATCAAGGTCACAACAACCACCCAACGCCCATCCAATGCCCATCATCAAGGTCATGACAACCTATCCACACATCTTCATCCTCCACCATCCTCCTGCCCAAGCTGGACTGAGGTCAGGCAGTCTGGACTGCTTCTAGCTTTATCAGACTTTTACTGATATATGAGAATTTAGTATGATAGGCTCAAGTCCTATAAAAACGAATTTGGTTTATTGAGGTCCGTCATATTGAGGTTTGACCGTGTATTGCACTGTAGTGGCTCACATTACACATACTAAAATTGTCATGCTTTTCTAGATTTTAGGACAGTCTTTGGTCAAGTATATCTTATTTACTTTGAAAAACTAAGCACTGATGGTTTCCTGGTTGAAGTTGAGCAACACTTTTTGGTTACAGTGTCTTCCACCAAGCTAAATATTCATTCAGGTTACACTCAGATCTGAATATCATTTATGCATGCAAACATTTGACTGCCCATACATACACATCATCTGAAGATGCTAACCACCTTTTCATTATATATATATAATCTCTCTATCTATTGCCAGACCCTTCAATCCCGTTTGGGGTGGCCACAAACAAATCACCTCCGCGTCATCCTGTCCCCCGCCATTTCACTGCCCTGCTCCCAACTCACACCCCCCTCTCTCATATGCCTCTCCACCCCATCCCTCCATCTCATCCTCGGCCTCCCCCTCCCTCTTCCCCCCTCCACCTCACTCACATACACTCTCTTCGTCAGTCTTTCACCCTCCATCCTCTCCACATGGCCAAACCACCTCAGTGTGTTCCTCATAACACTTCCTATCACATCCACATCCACACCACAACGCTCCTTTATATCCTCATTCGTCAGCCTGTCTCTCCATGTGACTCCACAGGCTCCTCTTAAATAACTCATTTCCACTGCTCTCACTCTTGACTTGTGTCTTCCAACAATGTCCAAGCTTCACTTCCATATGTTAGAGTTGGTATCACAATACTGTCATGTAGTAACTTTTTCACTTCCATGCTCACTTCCCTGTTTCTTATCACTGCTTTCAAAGAACCAGCAACCTTTCTTCCCTGCTGTACCCTTTCAAGCACTTCACCCTCCAAACCTCCATCCTTACTCATCACATTACCCAAGTACTTAAACATACATTTTCCAAGTCCTCACCATCCAACCTCGCTGTACATTCACTGACTTCACCTCTCTCAAAGACCATCACATTACTCTTCCCTACATTCACCTTTATATTCCATTTCTTGCACACTCTCCCAAACTCATCCACCAGACCTTGCAGCTCCCCTTCGTCTTCACTCAACAACACAGTATCATCTGCAAAAAACAGTACAGGGAGTTTCCAAACACCATCCTCTCTCACCAGGGCCACTCCAACATCCACTACCCTACCTTGTACCTCTTTTATTACCCATCTATGAACAGACTGAACAACCATGGAGACATGACACATCCCTGTTTCAATCCAACCTCTAAAGAGAAAAATTCACTCAGTTCACCATCCACATGCACTGCAGCCTTAGCACCATCATACATACTCTTCACAGCATTCAACAACTTTCTATCTACTCCATATATTCTTAATACTTTCCACGATCTTTGTCTATCCACCCTGTCATATGCATTCTCCAAATCCATAAAAGCCGCATACAACTTCTTTCCCTTCTCTAGAAACTTTTCCAATAAAGATCTAAGAATGAATATCTGATCTACACAACCTCTTCCCTTCCTAAAGCCTCCCTGTTCTTCTCCAACTAATTCCTCTGTTCTTTCTCTAACTCTGTCAATAAGTATCCTACCATACACTTTTCCTAATATACTAAGAAGACAAATGCCCCTATGATCACCACACACTTCTTTTTCCCCTTTTCCTTTGTACAAGGGAATAATTATACCTGACTTCCAATCCTCCGGGACTCTACCTTCCTCCCAGGCCAATCTGCACATCTTCCACATCCAATCTACTACTATCTCTCCCCCATGCTTCAACATTTCACCACACACTCCATCAATTCCCAATCTGCACATCTTCCACATCCAATCTACTACTATCTCTCCCCCATGCTTCAGCATTTCACCACACACTCCATCAATTCCTGGGGCTTTCCCCACTTTAACTTTCTTGATTGCTTCCACAACTTCTATCCTACTGATTTCTTCCTGTCTTCTCACCTCCCTCCTTCTCCCAGCCATTCCCCAGCCACTTATACTCGCATTACTTCCATCCTGTATGTTCAACAATTCCTTAACCCGCCGCGTCCCGACCACTTTTTGACCACTGGTACCCCCCAATCCCGACCATTTTTCGACCCTTTTTTTTTTTTTGCTTAAACTTTCGCTTTTGGTCAGAAACAATGGTCAGTGGCAAAGAAATTGGTCCCCGGGGTCCCTAATTACCCTAACCAGGTATGCCTTGGTCCCACCTGGCCCCGTGTTCTCCGTAGGCGGTCTGAGCCTCTAACGTTTTCTATGGTATTATAAGTCTGGGAAACCAATGAAAGTAAGTAGATATGTATTTATTATAAACATAAAAACATGTGATAAAAGAGTATATTGGATTTTATACAAAAATAGAGCAGAAATAAGCATTGTACCATCGTGCGAAACAAGCAAAATCGGGCAACTTGGTCACGATGAATCTCTAACATTCTAAAATCATGATACATATAATTTTTTTTACTTACATAATACTTCTACAATAACATTATACCATTTTACGTTTTATTGAACTGTTTTTACGTATTCACAGGCCTTTTGATAACATTTAGCGTAATGTTAGCGCTTATTTACGTAGTGAGTGAACTCGCTGTGACTGTTGTTTCAACTCGTATTGTGTTTTTTATACTTCCATAATACTTTTCTAATATTATTATACACTTTTCAACTTTATAGAACTGTTTTGAGATTATTTCAGGCCTTACGTAAATATATAGCGTAATAATAGCGCATAATAACACACACGGTGAAGTCGCTATGACAACTATTTCAACTTACAACCTATTTTTGTACTTATATAATAATTCTCCACTAACATTGCACATGTTTACACTTGATATAATTGATATCACATAATTTCAGAACTTACGATGGAACTGAGCGTCATATTTGCGCGTACTTACACAGGGAGTGTTATCGCGATATCATTTGTTTCATCTTACACTAGTATTCAACTTATAAAATACCTTACTACTAACATTACAACAAATTCCACTGTATATAATTCCTATCACATACTTACTGACCAGAATGTGGGTGTACTCGTGACATCAATTATTACAACTTACACTATTGTTCAACTTATATGTTTTATTCATGCTAACATTACACCCGTTTCCACTTTATTTCCTTGCTATCACATATTTACTGACCAGATTTACACAGTGGGTGTAGTTTTGATATCAATTCTTTCAACTTACACTAATTCTCAACTTATACATTACTTTTCTGAAAAAATAACACCCATTTCAACTTTATATTTGACTTAGCACCTACTGACTGGCCTTATCATTATAATGAGCGTCATTTCGCCTTCCCACACAGTTTCAGTAGTGTAGGAAATTATGATACTCCTTGAAACAAGGCTGAAGGCACAACGCAACATTGCACTCGACACACTCGTATCTTGTGTCTTTTCTCTGAGTGGATGGTCTGACTGTCGAGTGCTTACATACATGGCAGCGACGCTGGGGTTTACGACGGTTTGGGTCGGAAGGGATTGCGCTGGGATAGTGGCGTCCTGCAAGACGTAGGGGAGTCTGAGCAGCCATGGGGGTGCGGGTGCGGTGTGTGGGTCTGTCCTGGGCATGCTTGGCAATTATTTCACGTGCCAGCTCCCTCACAAACCCCTCAAAGGTCTCAGATACTCCGGTGGTCATTGCGTGCAGGTAGTGGGCGTTCAGGACCGTGATGTCAAGCAAGTGGAAAAAGAGTTTCTTGTACCACTTCATCGTGGTCCTGGCACAGTCAACACTTGAAATCATCGAGTCTGACTGATCAACTTGCCTCATGTTCAGATTATAGGCAGGTACAGACTCGGGTTTCCATACGTTGCGCCTCCTCTCGCTACGGTGATCCACGGAGTCTGTGCGGTGCATCAGGGGGCTGTGAACAGTTGATAGGAGGCAAACATCCCTGTTGTGGTTCCACAGGGTTGCAAGGATGTTATTGGCCTGGAAGAAAACCACCTCGTTCTTGTCAAGTTTCCTCCCTATCTTGACCATATGGCGACAGTTTCTCTTGACTGTACCACAGACTCCGGTGTCGTGTTGGTGGAGGAACCTAGCAAGAAGAGGGCTAGTGTACCAGTTGTCCAGGTACAACACATGACCACGATGAAGGTACTCTTCTATCATTGTCTTCACCACGGCCCCAGAGAGTCCTATACTCCGATCTTCTGTTATATCTGTCTGTGCGCCCATGTACAAGACTATGTCTTGCACATAACCAGTCTTACAGTCACACATAACAAAGATCTTGAACCCGAAACGGTGTCTCTTGCTGGGTATGTACTGCCTAAAGGAAATATTGCCTCTCCACAACACAAGACTCTCGTCTATGACGAGGTCTCTGTAGGGATAAAATGAGGAGCGGAACATTTGCCGTAAATGATCAAATACCAGCCTAATTCTCCTCATTTTATCGGTGTTATTTGCATTGGCTGGATCTTCTGCATCAAAAAAGTGGAGGCGGCCGAGAGTATACTGAAATCGGTTACGACTCATCACCTTTCCAAAGAAAGGTGTGAGGATGATTGGGTCAGTTGTCCAGTAGGCAGGAATTTGGTTTTTCCTTACCACACCCATCAAGATAACCAGGGCCAAAAATAGGAACATCTCTGAAATTGTCACGGGATAGTCATACTGTTGGGAATGCCTGCTCGTGGTTCCCAAACGTTCACTTTCACGGCGCTGTGATTGTGAAAAAATATTAGTTTGTTCAACTATGCGCCCCACAAACGCCTCACCAAAGAACAAGTTGAAAAAATCCACCCTTGACGAACCTGCATTTACACCTGGAGCCTTGCAACCTGACCGCCACTCCTCAGTGAAAGGGTGAATGATGGGAGTAAAATTACTCCCATCTTCCCAGTTCCACGTGACACCACCGTCTCCAGCCACGTCCCCATCGTCCCCTTCGTCAGGGTGGGGAGGTGAGGGTGGTGGGGGAGGTGAGGGTGGTGGGGGAGGTTGGGGAGGTGGAGCGGCGCCTCTCATCACTCGCACTTCTCTTCCCACTCCCTTTTCCTTTACCCTTTCCCTTCCCTTTCTTTCCTTTCCCCACATCCTGGGGCTGTGGGGAGGAAGTTTGGGAATATTCAGGGGCGAAAGAAGTGCTGGGGAGTGACTCCACCTCCTCTCCCCTAGGCCTACGTGCACCACGTGCTCGTGCTGCCTCACTCACACCACTTGCCCCTTCACCCCGCACTACCCCCACACCACTCTCACTTTCACCCCGCGCTGCCGCCACAACACTTTCCCTTTCCCCCAGCAATCCCACCACACCACTTGCCACTTCCCCAGACAAAGTACTTTCACCATACCTTATATGTCGTCTCGCCCCACCTTCTGATCCTCGTGGTGATATTTTCTCTTTTCCCAACCACGTGGCGATATCACGTCCTAAGCCTCCGTCATCCTCATCATCCTCATCCTCGTCCTCATCAGATTCGGGATGGAGAGATAGCTGTGCACGTGGTTGGGGAGCAGGCTGGCCTTCCCTTGCCTTACGGTATGTCACATACCGCGTTTTTCGGGGCGAAGGGACCTCCTCATCACTGCTACTTATTTCTTCCTCTGGCTGGACGTAATCGCGATCTACCACATCATCGTCAAGTGGAGAATCACTATCTCCAGTGAAGGCTTCCAGGGCGGATACTATTTCCTCGTCTGAGAGACCTTTCCGCGCCATGTCTGACCTGGGTCACTGCTAGCAGGTGAGTGACCAAGACAAGGGCGAGCGCGGGTCACGCGGGGTCTAGGACGCTGCCCGCCTGGCGGCAGGTAGGGGAGGCTTGGGTACGTGGGCGAATCGAAAATCTCGCGCGAATTTTGAAAATTGTGGAAATTATGAACCTTGCAATTGCAGGACGTTGAAGTACGTCGACGGGATTAGCTGTGACATAACGTGAGGACGTGGAAGTACGTCGACGGGACGCCGCGGGTTAAAGTGTTCTCTCCATCTGCTCAATTTTTCTCCCGTCTCCACTAGTAATCTACCATTTTTATCTTTCACTCCCCTGCTAACTTCACTTCCACCCTGTCTTACTCTCTTCATCTCTTTCCAGAACATCTTCTTACAGTCCCTCCACTTTACACTCAAATTCCTTCCAAATTCCTCATCCACTCTCTTCTTACTCTCTATTACTAACCTTTTCACCTCTCTCTTTCTTTCTACATATACTGCAACTCTCTCTTCCGCCTCTCAACTTCTTCCACGCCCCTATTTCTCATCCATTCATTGTATGCTTTCTTCTTTTGTGCCACAGCCTGTCTCACCTCTTCAGTCCACCACGCTGTTCCTTGCACCCCCCTCCGTCTTCTCTTCCTCCCACACACCACAAGCCGCACACATTTCTTCTGTAAATATCCTGCACACACCTTCCACGTCCCCCATCTGCTCCAATTCATATTTGCCCAATCGTTCCTCCACTTCTCTCTTATACTCTGCCTTTTTCTCATCCTCTTATAACCTTTCCACTCTCCTTGCAACTACTCCTTCCTCTCATCTTTCCCTTCTTCTATTCCTCCATCTTACTTGTATCCTAATTCTGGCCACCACAAAGTAGTGGTCAGAAAGTCCACTCCCCCAACCTCTATGAGTTCTTGCATCCACTACACATCTTCGCATCCTTTCATCCACACACACATAATCAATCACTGCCTTCCTTTCATTCAGTTCACCACCCACCCTTCTCATCACTCGCCATGTATACCTGTGGATCATTTTATGCCTGAAGAGGGTATTGGCTATTACCAAACGCCTCCCAGCACAAATGTCCACTAACGCACTGCCATTCTCATCTATCGCAGCAGGCACACCCCACTCACCAACTATTCCATCCACCTTTACATTCCCTACTTTACCATTCATATTACCGGTCAAAAACACTCTCTCATTCCTTCCAAACTTTCCCATGCACACTTCCACATTTGTCCAGAACTCTTCTCTCACTCTGGTAGCACGATCTTGCGTTGGCGCATACACACACACAATCGCCCACATTTGTAGTCCAACTTTCAACTTTACCCACACAATCCTTGACCCAACTGATCCATACTGTCTTATATCTAATGTGGGCATTAAATTGCAAACCTTGTGTAGCACAGTGATGAAGAAGCATAGGCAAGATTAACTTTTTCAGTCAAATAAAGGATTGTTTTGCTGTACTAGCTGAGTTTAACCCCTCTACACTGGGCTGTTTATACCATCGTCACCCTCTCAGTATGGGCAATTTTCCCAAAGTTGCTTGTTTTCAAACCTTAACATCTCGGAAAGTATAAAAGTTAGGGAAACAATTAAAAACCATATTACTCACCAACTCCTCTTCTTGCGAAAAATAACATCCCCAGGTCTGTAGGTGGTCAAATTGATGAGTAAGGACATGAAGAAAATATATGAATTTTGGCTGCGAGGCAGGCTGTATTCATGTATGCGCATGTGGAACCGACTTTCGCTTTGCTCTGAATGTGATAACTTCTCCATTACTAGATAAACTAGACACAGTTGCATCCAAGAAATGCTCAATAGCATTATCATTTAGCCCTTTCCTATTGTCCTTGGAAAGAGGCTTGGCAGGGGTGGATGAGGCAAGAGTACACGTATGGCAGGAACGGAACTGGACAAGAGACTTAAGAAAAACATTGTCCTGCATCTGACAGAGTCACAAAGATGACTGAGGTTTGCTTGCCTTGGGTGCCAGGAGGCTATCCCCACCCTTTGGTGATGAGATCAAGTGGCAGCCACTTCACTCTGTGGCATGAATACAACTGCCGTTATACTCATCCCCCAGTGCCTCCAATTCACCAATTTCACATCGGATATAATCATCACCCAGTGGTTAGGGGTTAAACAAAGATTCCAAATACCGTTCATCCCCTTGTCTCAGAGTTACTGTCCCTTTATTGACCCCATCCACTGCCGTAATCTTATTATACACAGTAAAACACTTCTTTATTTAGACTACAGTGAGAGGAGTGACTAAATTTTACAACTAAATAAGGAATAAGGAATGGAATCACTCTCATCTTAAATATCAGGACCAACTTGCCTAGCCTCAGGCTCCTACGCTCCTCATGAGGCAGAGTAGGATTGGATGATGGATGGATGGATGGAAGAACTAATGGCTGCAAGCAGTTTCCCTGTGGGTATACACCATTTACGTACATAAGCCCACACAACACGTGTGCACTGTACAGTACATCATTTATGTACATATACATGTAGTAGGTGGTATGCAGGATGAAGAGATCATGGTCTTGGGAGGGGACTTAAATGGTCATGTAAGTGAAGCAGTTCAAGGTTATGAGGGAGTACATGGGGGATGTGTGTATGGTATAAGGAATGCAGAAGGGAAAAGGATACTTGAGTTTCGGGAGGCAACAAACACAATTCTGTGCAACACTCATTTTAGGAAAAGAGTGAGTAGGTTAATTACATACGAGCCTGGGGGAAATAGCAGTCCAATAGATTATTTTCTGGTTAGGAGGGCTGATAGGAGGTTAGTGAAGGATGTTAAAGTTATAGGAAGTGAGGAGTGTGAGCAACAGCACAAACTATTGATTTGTGATGTGGTGATTAAAGAACGAGTGATGAAAAAGAGGACATACGTACCTAGGAGGAAAATATGGATGCTGGGAAACCAAGCAGTAAGGGAAGCCTTCTATAGCGAGATGGGGAGAGTGGTAGCTGAACAGGGAGCTGTAGACAGGGGCGTTAGTGAACAGTACAGAGCCCTCGAGAACAACCTCTTGAGAGGTACTGATGTAATATGCAGTTGGACAAGAGGCCCACCAAGACATAAAGTAACTTGGTGCTGGGATGAGGGTGTAGAAGCTGCAGTTAAGGAGAAAAGAAGACTTTTCCAAGAATGGAAGAAGGGTGGTAACAAGGAGGAATACTTGGCTGCCAAGCATAGGGTTAGAAGAGAGGTATACAGGGTGAAGTCTATGTCACAGAGACTTTTACTTGATAACCTGAATCATGGGGAAAGGAAAAATATGATATTTAAGGTGGCAAATCAGATGAAGAAGGATAATCATGATACTACAGGTGAGCAGTGTGTGAAGAATGATGTAGGAAGGGTAGTGGTGATATTAAAGATGCATGGAGAGAACCAGTTGTTGGATGAGGAGTTTGACTGGGATATGGAAGGTTTGGAGCCAGCAGATCCAGTGTTTGGCCCTTGGCCTTTGATTGACGCTGCTACTGTGAGTGAGGCAATAGGTAGGATGCAGGTGGGGAAGGCAGCAGGTGTGTCTGGGTTGACTGCTGAAATGCTGAAGGCTCAGGAGATACAGGGGTGAGGTCAGTCAGTGACCTGATAAATATGATTACATATGAGTGTGTTGTCCCAGATGATTGGCTGAAGAGTGTAATTGTAAATGTGTATAATGGGAAGGGTGATGACCTGGAAAGAGGAAATTATAGAGGTATTAAGCTTATAGATCAGATAATGACGGTAATGGAAAGAGTTCTGGAAGGTATGATTAGAGAAAGAGTGAATATTGATGAGATGCAGTTTGGATTTATGCCAGGCAGGGGGACCACTGATGCCATATTCATTGTTCCACAGCTTCTGGAAAAATATATTGGGAAGGGATCTGTATTTTGTTTTTGTTGATTTGGAAAAGGCTTTTGACAGAGTCCCTAGAGAGGTGGTGAAGTGGGCAATGAGAAAGCTTGGCTAGGAGGAGTGGCTGGTTAGGGTGCTTATGGTTCTGTACATGGGTGCTCGCATCCAGGTAAGAGTGAATGGAGATTTGAGTGATGAGTTTTCCGTGAACGCTGGTGTGCATCAGGGGGTCAGTTTTGAGTCCCATGTTGTTTATCATGACACTTGAAGCCCTTTCACGTGACTTCAGAAACGGACTCCCGTTGGAGATGTATGCTGATGATTTGTTGTTGATTGCAGAGAACGAAAAGGAGGCAGAGGAAAGATTTAGGAAGTGGAGAGATGGTATGAGGCACAAGGGCTTAAGAGTATATGCAGATAAAACAAAAGTGATGATATCTAGGGTTGGTGGCGGTACTGTCAAAGACGAGGGGAGTGGCCATGTGCGATTTGCCACAAGGGCGTGGGAAGTAATTCCATCTTGTGCAGTGTTTGTGATAAATATGCGCACAAGAGACGTAGTGGTATCAGAGGTAGACAGCGAAATAATGCTGATTTTATGTGTGCGGCGTGTCGGGGAGAGCAGGTGGAGCTTTCCAGGCATGAAAGGATTGAACTTGCTGGTGAATCTCTTGAATGTGTGGAAGAGTTTTATTTGAGAGACATGTTGTGTGCTGGAGGTGTGGCTGAAGCTAGCTCTGTGGCTAGGATGAGAAGTGGTTGGAAGAAGTTCAGGGAGCTGTTGCATCTCCTAACACAGAGGACTCCCCCTACGTGCTAAGGGGTCTTTGTATGCAGCATGTGTATTGTGATCCCTACCCTGACGTATGGAAGCGAGGTGTGGACCTTGCAAGAGGGGAACAAGTCAAGAGTGAGAGCAGTGGAAATGAGTTACTTGAGAGGAGCATGTGGAGTGACGTGGAGGGACAGGTTGACAAATGACGAAGTGAAGGAACGTTGTGGGGTAGATGTGGATGTGGTTGAAAAGATTAGGAGAAATACACTGAGGTGGTTTGGACATGTGGAGAGAATGGAGAATGAAAGACTGACTAAGAGGGTGTATGTAGGTGAGGTGGAGGGAGGGAGGGAGAGGGAGGGGTAGACAGAGGATGAGGTGGAGGGATGGAGTTGAGAGGTATATGAGGGATGGGGGGGTGAGTTGGGGGGAGGGTAGTCAAATGGTGGGTGACAGAGTGACTTGGAGGCATTTTGTCTGCGGCCACCCTTTGCGGGATTAGGGCGTCGGGCTATAGATAGATAGATAGATAGATGTGTTAGGAGTGTAATGCTGTATGGTAGTGAGACCTGGGCAGTAAAGGAGGAGAATATTCGTAGGTTCAGACATACAGAAAATGACAATGATTAGGTGGATGTGCAGTGTGTCCCTGCGTGCAAGGCCTGGGGGGGCTGGGTTTATTATGGAAGAGTTGAGAGGTAGGATAGGTCTGGAGTGTATTGGTGTTGTGATGAGGAGAGGTAGATTGAGATGGTCTGGGCATGTGGAGAGGATGGGGGATGATAACTGGGTGCAGAAGGTGAGAAGTGTTAATGTTGGGGGTCAGGTTGTTAGGGGTAGGTCGAGAAAGATGTGGGACGAGGTCATTAAGTGTGACCTCAGGGTCAATGGACTGAACAGGGAGGCTGCAATAGATCGTGCAGCATGGAAAGCCGCCATTAGGTGACCAAGGCCGACGCATGCAAGCATGTTGGAGCCTTCAAAAACGAAAACGATACCCACATGACTGTGTACATCATTTACGTACACAAACCACCATGACCAACACACTTATACACCACCAGTACACAGTATACCTCATTCTCAACACACTGCTTGCAAGAAGTAGACAGATGGCTACTGTACCAATGACCTTAGGAGGTACTAGCTTGAGTGTGAAATTCTGTGGCTACAAGCTTGGTAATTAACCACACAATCATCACTCTTATTCAAAGAACATTAAGCCACAAATGGTCACTTGGTGACCTTTGTTCTGAGTGACTGTAGGCTACATAAAGTCCAAGTCCAAGCTGAGACTCACGTTGCTAAAGATCTCATAACACATCTGAAATTTCGATTCTCCTAACAGCTTCCAGCAACAGCTGGGAAGTAATCAGCTAGTTTTAGCACATGGTTTAGCTTCCAGTCCACAGAAAAGATCAACTGTACCACGACCAACCCCGGTATAGGGATTCCTTAGGAAGAAATATGGCATCATAGTAAGGTTGTGTGCTACTGCTATATCATTTTCATACACACAAGGGAAATCTCATGCACTTGCGAGGTTCAAGGCAATAGTTAAATTACAAGTGATAATATAGGGATAAAAATCAACTGGGAAATACAGGAGCTTAAATGTGCTCATGATCAAGTTTTGATGAAATATATAAAAACAAGCTGCACAAACTAGTACAGTACTGTGCTTGAAACTAAAACCTTACTTTGTACAATATGCATTCATGAATTAATTGAACAGTACTGAAAATAGTCTTTTTGAAGCATGAAAGTATAATTATCTAGGACCATTATGGAATACTGACAGTGCCTTTGTAAATGAAAAGGTTTGGATCGATGGAGATGAGTTCAGATGCATGGCGAAGGCGGATGTGCTGGGCTTCTGCTGGGGCAGGATCCAGCGCTGACACAGGTATGCCCTTGATGCTGCAATTGCTGGTCTTCTCATTGATCTGATACTGTATGCCTGCAGATGATAAGAGGTTGAGTCCTCACTAAAAGGGAAGTAACTTCAGAGGAATGTATAAATATTGCTGTTCTACCCATATGAAACATTTTTATACATGAGGGTAAGGTCTACAGTAAGGCTCTCTGACCTCATTTGGGTCATAGATGCTATATAGGCATTGGCACTACAAAAGTAGTAAATAGATTTTTATTATCACGACACCAAAATACTGTAATATCATCTGTAAATGGAACCCTTAAATTTCAACTCAGAATACTGGATATCTATTTCCTTGCACAACCCTCTGACTTCAACTCCTGAATATCAGACATCCATATTCTTGCAGAGCAGTTATACAATATGTGCTGCTCCACAACCCACAAATATCTATCTATCTACAGTCAGATTAATAAATTCTGGAGGGAATGGCCAGAATGAAACTGCCTAACAACATACAACAAAAGAAAATTATTTTTTGACCATAACTGACCAATTTTTTCTTTCTCTGAGGATATGGATCAGAAGGAAACTCCCAGGCACAATTTCTGCTTCTTTTTCTGTGGCTGGTGGTATGAGGCTTGTTACAACACAGGAACTGGGAAGATAGTCTCCACATGCTGACATTTCAAGATAATAAGAGGGAGGCTACAACACCCCATTCACCCCCCCCCTCCCCTCTTTTAACGGCTTGATTTCATGGTTTCAAGTCTTTTCCTTTCGTCCCCAATGACAAGAGGTGGTAACAATGAAGAATACTTGGGTGCCATGTGTAGGGATAGAAAAGAGGTATACAGGGCAAAACCTGAGTCTCAGAGACTTTTACTGGATAACCTAATGGTGTTGAAAGAAACAATATATTTATGGTGACAAATCAGAAGAAGAGGGAAAACAGAGATATCACAGGTAAGCAGTGTGTGAAAAATGATAAAGGAAAGGTAGTGGTGAGCAGTGAGGATATCAAAGATGCCTGGAGAGAGTATTATAACCGGTGGGTGAATGAGGAGTTTGGCTGGAACAGGAAAGTTTGGAGTCAGAGGATCCAGTGTTTGGCCCTCAGCCTTTGCTTGATCTTGCCACTGCGAGCAGGTTAATAAGCAGGATGCAGGTGAGGAAGGCAGCAAGTGTGTCTGGCTTGACTGCTGAAATGCTGATGGACTCAGGAGATATAGGAGTGGGGTTAGTTTCTGATTAGATAAATACGATTATACAGTATATGAGAGTGTTGTCACAGATGACTATATGAAGAGTGTGACTGTAAATGTGTAACGGGGAAGGGTGATGCCCTGGAAAGAGGAAATTATAGGGGTATAAAACTTTTGGACCAGATAATGAAGATAATGGAGAGAGTTCTAGAAGGTATGATCAAAGAAAGTGAATACTGATGAGATGCACTTTGAGTTTATGTCAGGCAGGAGGACCACTGATGTCATATTCATTGTTCAACAGCTTCTGGAAAAATATAGAAGAAAGAAAAGGGCTCTGTACTTTGTTTTTATTGATTCAGAGAAGGTCTTTGACAAAGTCCCTATGGAGGTGGTAAAGTGGGCAATGAGAAAGCTTCGGATTGAGGAGTGGCTGCTTAGAGAGATTATGGCTATGTATGTGGGTGTTTGCAACCAGGTGTGAGTGAATGGAGATTTCAGTGATGAGTTTTCCATGAGCGCAGGCCTGCATCATGGGTCAGTCTTAAGCTCCTTATCGTTTATCATGGTGCTTGAAGCCCTCTCATGTGACTTCAGAACTGAACTCCTGTGGGAGATTATGCTGATGAATTTGGTGTTTATTGCAGAGAATGAAAGGGAGGCAGAGGAAAGATTTACAAAGTGGGAAGATCATATGGGACACAAGGGCTTGAGAGTACATGCAGATAAAACAAAGGTGATGGTATCTACGGTTGGTGGCAGTACTGTACTGTCAAAGAAGAAGGAGAGTGGCCATGTGCAGTTTGCCACAAGGAGGTGGGAAGTAATTCCATCTTGTGCAGTGTCTGTTATACATGGATGCAAAGGACATGTAGTGGTAATAAAGGCAGACTGCGAGATAACACTGACTTTTGGTGTGCGGAGTGTCGAGGAGAGCATGTGGAGATTGTCAGGCATGAAAGGATTTATTTTCCTGGCAAGTCTCTCGAGTGTGTGGAAGAGTTTTGTTACTTGGGTGACGCTATGTGCTGGAGGTAAAGCTGGAGCTGGCTCCGTGGCTAGAGTGAGGAGTGGCTGGAGGACCATAAGGTGTTTATGGCATTCCTGGATCTGGAAAAAGCATACGAAAAGTGGACAGAGAAGGATTGTGGAAAGTTTTGCACATGTACAGTGTAGATGGAAAGCTGCTAGGTACTGTCAAGAGTTTTTATGATGGTAGTGAAGCATGTGTAAGGGTTAATGGGCATCTAGGTGAATGGTTCACGATCAGTGTGGGCGTGCGACATGGTTGTGTGATGTCCCCATGGCTGTTCAATATATATATGGATGGGGTGATGAGAGAAGTAAAACATGAGTAATGGAGAGAGTGATGGCATTGGTAATAAATGATGGATGAAATATCTCAAATTTGTTGTATTCTGATAATGCGGTACTGCTTGCAAGTACTGTACCAGACAAGAACTTGGTACGCTAATGAAGGGTTTTGCTGATGTCTGTGAGCGTTGTGCCTTGAGAGCTGATGTACAAAAGAGTAAAGTGATGGTTATTGAGAGAGAAGGTGACTCCCAGTGCGATGTTACAGTGAATGGAGAGAGACTGGAATTGGTGAGAGAGTTCAAATACCTGGGTACAGTGATAGAAAAGAGAGGAATATGTGCAAAAGAAGTTGAAAGTAGGGTGACACACAGAAGAAAAGTAGCTGATGCAATGAAGGCCTTGATAAGAAACTGAGGCTTGAGTGTTGCAGCTGCACAAGACTTACATGAAGGAGTGTTAGTGCCAACTTTAACATATGGATGTGAGCCTATGGTGTGGCATGAAAATGAAAAGTCAAGAGTAAGAGCAGTGGAGATGGGACTGATGAGAAATGTATGTGGTGTACAGAGGGTGGATAGGATACGAAATAATGTGATCCGTGAAACATGTGGAGTAAGGAAGTCGGTGGACACCAAAAACAAAGAGAGTGTACTGAGATGGTATGGTCATGTGGGGAGAATGGATAACAACAGAGTGGTGAAAGAGGTATAACTGAGAGAATCTGAAGGAGGGAGGTGGTGAGGCAAGCCAAGGAGAAGGTGGAGTGATATGGTGGATGAGTGTGTGAGGAAGAGAGGTTTGGATGTCGGTGAGGATAGGGAACTGACAAGAGATCGAGCTGGCTGGATGAATGTTATGAGAAGAAGTGCATGATCAGGGATATGGCACCCCTTTTAATGTGGCAGCGTCCGGATTGACTCTCTCGGATACGTTTATGTGAAGCTACAAAAAGTGGTGAATGTTTTTGGTGTATCCGATAGAACCAGGATTCCGCGGGCTTGAACGATGAGTGAATGGATGCGTGGCCCATTGGACTGGGCAAATTTGGGCTGTCTGGACACTGATACTCCTCACCTGCCCCAGGGTGGGAAAGGAGGTCCGGATGATGATGACGATAAAAACAATCATGTAATGTAAAAATTTGTAACTACCTTGGTTGTAATTTTTACAGTGAATGTAAACTCAGGCAATAAGTAAACAGTCCGATTACCTGAAATCTCATCAGATAAATAATATTCTAAATCTGGTAGTATGGTAGGTTAACTGTCTAATTTTACAAGTTTTAAACTTGGTTACCATCATCCTCGAGAGTTATCACTATGGAAGTAGTGTGGGACTAAAAGCTTGGTAGCTGACCTTCTTTAAACATTTCCTTGTTGGGGACTCAACCACATTTACTTACTCCTGGCAGTGACTACTACACATATCTATCTCTTCTATATTACTGCAATCTATTCCCCAGAGTATGGTGGATATGTAAGCCTTGGGTGGCGGCTGTTGGAAGAAACCTCTGAATTCAAACCCAAGGCCCTAAGTAATAGTTGGCAACAGTAAGGGCATACAGCCATTAAAAACTTTCCCTTGTTACTTGTTGGTGGCACACTGGTGGTTTTAACACTACACATCGCCCAGTATCTCTGTTAGTTCCCATTAACAAGTGGAAAAAGCTTACACATCATGTACATGCATGGCCATGACAAACAAAAGACAACCTACTTACCAATCCCTGACAATGCCCAATCAACAAAATTAAACTCAGGGATAATGAACAGCATTAAAAGGCATACCTGATAAAAAAGCAGCACCAGCTACAAAAGCTGATATCAGAATTGTGTCAAGAGCAATTAGTACACATATCAAACCACTGTGTGAACAATAACAACTCCCTTCTGAGAAGTGATCCAGAAAAAATAATCTATATGATCACTGCTGCAAAGCTTTACAGTACAATCATTCCTCCTGACCTGTCTTGAAGTCATGAATGACCCGGTACGTCTCAGTGGTGAGGTCAGAGAGGCCAGGCAAGTTAAGAAGGAACATCCCTTCAGCATGGAGGTGTGGCAAGTACCGGAACGACACCAATTTTTCCTCAGCTTCGTAGTGTTGCGACTCATAGGCAATGGTTCCCAGGTTCTGTGAGCATGTGAGAAGAGAGGAATAACATTTCATAATCATTCAGCTATGGTACTTTATTTCACTTCTCTGTTCTACAGACATTTTGTTCCCTTCAAGAAGAGAAACATAACAAAATAATATCTTGGCTGAACTGTTTTTACACATCTCTCTCATTCTCTCCTCTTCTCTTTTTCCTACTCTCTTACCCACTATATACATCACTTACCTCACTTCCTCCAAGTAGTCATGGTCTCCTCCAGCAGTGCTAGTTACTTTCCACCATTGATGTGTGCTGCATTCTGTCCACATTTCTATAGCACCTCGCTGTGTCTTCCATCCACTCCATCTCACACATAACTGCATACCTTCTACTTTATCTTCCATATCAAAACTTCCATATATTCAAAGGTAACACTCTTTATAGTTATGATTCTTACTCTGCTGCTCCTCAGAAACTCATCTCACCTGTTAAACTCTTTCAAATTTCTCCCCCACTCAATATCAACAGTCCATATCATTATGTAATTGCTGGTAAGGAACAGTGTACAGCATCTTCACTTTCATTCCATTACTTTCACATGTACTATCAAAGTTTTCTTACAGACTGTAATTTCATCCCATATCTGCAAATATACATGCACAGTTATCACACATTTCTTCCACTCTTTCACTGCTCTCATTACCCTCTAAACTATCCCTCTTATGACATCTCCATCCCCATCAATTTTTCTATATCCCTTCCAAACCCCTTTCTCTTTATCTCCGATTCATTGATGTTGTGTACACCATCCGCTGTATTCCATTTTCTCATACCTCAAGCTTCATTTTAATCATCTCATATTCATTACATACTCTATAAAACCATTTAACTGTATTGCCAACTTTCCCACTGCAACAAAAACTGCAAGCAGGGCTATGGCCAGGATGCAGTTACAGAGGATAGTAAGTGTGTCTGGGTTGACTGCTGAAATGCTGAAGGCCTCACGAGACAGAGGAGTGGGTTTAGTTACTGATCTGATAAATACGCTTATATATGAGAGTGTTGTCACAGATGAGTGGCTGAAGGGTGTGACTGTAAATGTATACATGGGGAAGGGTGATACTCTGGCAAAAGGAAATTATAAAGGCATAAAACTTTTGGACCAGATAATGCAGGTAACAGATACAGTCTTAGAAGGAATGATTAGGGAAGAGTGAATAATGATGAGAGGCAGTTTAAGTTTTTGAAACACAAAGGGACCACTGATGGCATATCCATTGCCTGACAGCTTCAGGAAAAATATATAGCAAAGAAAAGGGAGTTGTACTTGTTACTATTGATTTGGAGAAGGCCTAAGACAGAGTCCCTAGGAGTAGTGAAGTGGGCAATAAGAAAGCTTGGGATCGAGGAGTGCCTGGTTAGAGTGGTTACGGCTATGTATGTGAAAGTGAATGGAGATTTGAGTGATGACTTTTTCATAAATGCTGGCATGCATCAAGGGTCAGTCTTGAGTCCATAATTGTTTGTCATGGTGCTTGAAGCTCTTTCACATGACTTGACAAGTGGACTCCAATGGGAGATGTTGTATGCTGATGATTTGGTGCTGCCTGCAGAGAATGAAAGGGGGGCAAAGGAAAGATTTAAGAAATGGAGAGATGGAATGGTTCATAAGGGTCTGGGAGGAAATGCAGATTAAACAAAGGGGATAATATCTAGGGCTGGTGGGAGTACTGTCAAAGCAGAGGGAGTGTGGAGTGTGGCCACATACAGTTTGCCACAAGGATGTGGAAAGCAACTCCATCCTGTGCTTTATTTGTTTTAAGTGGGTGCATACAAGAAGAAATTATATTAGAGGTAGACTGCAAGATAATGCTGTTCTCATGCGTGAGATGTGTCAGGGAAAGTATATAGTGTCACATATGAATGGATTTATCTTGCTGGTGAATCTCATGAGTGTATAAGAAAGTTTTGTTTTTTGGGGGACATGTTATCTGGTGGAGGTGGGACTGGAACTATCCCTGTGGCTGAAGTATGAAACAGTTGGAATAAGTTTAGGAAGTAAGTTCAGTGAGACGGAAGAAGTGGATGTTAGATGAAACATGAAATGCAATTCAGAAATGGAAAGAGGTGAAGTTATGAAGTGAAGAACAACATGATGGCCAGGTAGTTGAGGTACTTAGAGCAAAGTGCTGGAGTTTACATTCTGAAGTAAAAAGAATCATTAGACATGATAAGAAGAGGCTATATGATGAAAAGGCAACAGAGACAGAAAGTAAATTAGGCAAAAATGACGGTCAGAGCAAAAGAGCAGTGTATCAGGCCATAAAGGAGTTAACTGGGACTGAAATAAGAAGGAAGGAAATACTGTACCTGTACGAGATAGAAATGGTAATTTGATGACTAAAGATTTGGATATAAAAGGAAGGTGGAAAGAGCATTCTGAATCTGTTGTAAATAGACCAATCCCAGCTGAAGAGGATATTTTGCAAGCCGAGAGAGATTTGCAGACGGAAACAGGGGATATAAACTTGGAAGAGGTAGCAAAATCTATAAAGGAATTAAAGAATTTTAAGGCCCAAGGAGAGGATGGAATATTTCCTGAAATGCTGAAGGTAGAAAATGAGAGGTTGATGAATGTGCTTTTGAAACTTTTTAATGTGGCTTGGGATAATGATGGAATTCCAGAAGTGGAAAAATGGAGTCATTATAAAATTTGTGTACAAACTGGAGAGGGATAACTTTAACACCTGCAGTTGCAAGAGTCTTTTTCCAAAATCTTGTTGAACAGAATAGAGCCAGTAATTGATAAAATTTTAAGAGAAGAACAAATGCGATTTAGAAAGGGCCGACGTTGTAATGATCTAATTTTTATTGTAAGGCATCTAATGCAACAAACTAATGAGATGAAAATGCCACTTGGTATGTGTTTTGTGGTTTGAAAAGGCGTTTGATAGTGTTTCACGTAGAGCTATGTTGAAAATTATGAGATTCTACGGTATACCTAAAAAGTTTGTAAATACAGTATTATTAGAAGCCTGCATGAAGGTTCTTTCTGTAAGGTAATGGTGGGTGGTTCTTCGAGTGATCCATTTGAAATTAGGTCAGGAGTGATTCAAGGAGGAGTTATTTTGCCCTTGCTGTTTGTTTTGGTTATGGATTATGTTATGAGAAAGGTTGTAAGAACAGGTGCAGGAATTAACTGGAAAGAAAAGAAGAGGCTGATGGATTTGGTCTACGTTGATGATACTGTACTAATTTGCGAAGTATTTACGAGATGCATAGGGTGCTTGATTGTCTGGTGGAGGAAGGAGAAAAGTGGGATTGGTAATAAATTGTGGAAAGACTGAAATTATTACTATGAACATAGAGAATCAAATCAATTGTGTAACTGGGAATAATGTGGTGAAGAATGTAGAAAATTTTAAATATCTGGGAATGATTGTATCATCTAATGGATCATTAAACAATGAAACTGAGGAGAGGATTAGACAGGCTTGGCATGCTGTTGGAATGTTGAAATCTGTTTGGAATACTAATATGCTTTCGGTACATACTAAAGTAAAAATTAAAAGCCCATGGTTAGACCAATTTTGATTTATGGGCATGAGTCATGGTATAGTAAAATTGCAACAGATCAGAAAGTATTAGGATTTGAGAATAAAATACTGAGAAGGATTCTTAGGGTAAAGTGGCAAGACAGAGTTATAAATGAAAGAGTAAGAGATATTATGACAGTGACACCAGTTGAATATGTGAGACTGTCTTGCTGGAAATGGCTGGGGCAGAAAAGAAGGTTGTTTAATACAGGATGTGCTAGAGTGGACTGCTAGAAGAAGAGACAGAGGTAGGCCGAGGGAGACCTGGTAGAGGACAATGAAAAGAGAAGCAGGAGAGGAGTGTTGGTGGGACCTGAAGTGGACTGTAAGAGACAAGTATTGGTGGAGAGAGTTCATCGAGACCCAATGCATCCTGTGGGGTGCCAAAGGAAATGATTAACTGATTTGAAGTTTAGGGAGCTGTTGCCTCTCCTGACACTGTTACGTGTGTAAGAATATACACACAGTACCCTCGCGTCCAACACGGTAATATTATCATGCACAGCTCCCATGTTGGACCAAAAACGTGTTGAACAAACAACAGAGTTTATGGGGAAAAATGAATTATGTCGGGAACCCAAGGAAAAGTCACCCTAAATACCTACCATATACCTATACATATAATGATACTACTATAATTATAATAAATGTTACTGTATTATGAATGATAACTAACCTTTTAGGATAGGGTTGGTGGGCTTGCTGGGCATGGAAGGTGGTATCCGAGGCTGTAGGTAGTCCTACTGGGTCACCGGAGGATGGCTGCTGGAGTCACTAGCCGGTAATGGCTGCTGCTCCTCCTCAACCTTCCTCATAAATCCTTCAAAATCACACTCAGAATCACTATCCTTGTCCACATCCATGGAAGGTCCTGCTTCTGCCTGTCCTAGCACTCTTCTCTCTTCCTCCTCTTGCTGGAAGAAGCTAGTGATGAGTGTCTGAGTCCTCTTGTTATTGTGCCTCCTGTACAGATCAGCATAGTAATGCACACTGTTTTCCATAGTATGTATCACTTCCTGGCGTCGGACTTCCTTAGGCTCCCTGTTCATGGCCTCCTTAAGAATTTCAACAGCATGAAGTATCTCGGTAACATCCTGCATCTTCAGGGGGGGAGCTGGAGGTGCGTTGGAGTCTGCAGCGGCCATTCTTGCCTCCTCCTCCACCTGTGCCTCGTCAATTGCAGCAACTCGATGAACAGCTTCGTCCAAGGTGGTCTCCTCTCGGAGTTGCACAAGGTCTGTTAAGTCCTCCCCTGTAACCTCTTCATAGCCGGGGACCCTCTGAAGTTCTGCCAAGGTTGCCTGCCTGCTGTTCTCAGGACACTGAAGTGACTCTTGTTGGTGACAAGTGGTGAAGTAAGGAGTTAGCTTGCGCCAGGCATGGTTGATTGTTGCCATGTTAACACTATCCCAGGCAGCCACAATACTGTCAACACAATTTTTCATATTGAACTTTTTCCAAAACTGTACAACAGTCATAGCAGCTGGGTTACTTGGAGTAGCTGACGTCATGGCAGGATGGGGAGATTCCTGAGGTGGTGATGCTGGCGGTGGTGTGGCAGCGCTTGTTCCTGGTACAGGTGAGTCATGATCAGGAGAGGACAAGCAAGATGATGCTGGTGAACTGTCGAGGCTTCCACCCAATTCTGCCTGCATCTGCTTCACCTCTGAAAAAGTTTCTGTTGATCTCTGAAGATGTCGGCTTAGTCTCTGGTTGTTAAACATCTTGAAGTTACTTATGACCTCCTGGTCAAGAGGCTGCAAAAGTGACATGGTGCTAACTGGTAAAAACACCACCTTCACTGCTGGGTCTACGTCAGCCAAGATCTGAGGGTGTCCACGGGCATCATCAGCTAGCAGGAAGATTTTCTCAGGAAGTTTCAGAGCTCTCATCTTGAGTTTTGCATCCGGGATGAAGTGTTTCTTAAACCACTCCATGCAGGACACTGCAGTCATCCAACCCGGGTCACTTCTATGCCAGATAACATCCAGATCTGCCATAGAGCGGTTGTAGATGCACCTGGGGTGTGCCACCTTGCTTATAAAAAACGGTCTCATTTTATGAGACCCAGAGGCATTGATGGTAAGGAGTAGAGATACCCAGGACTTGTCCACCTTCCTGCCGTGTCCCTGGCAGCTGGTTTTCATGATGTAAGTGTTGTTAGACATCTTCTTCCATTGTAGTCCCGTCTCGTCCATATTGTACATTTGATGTGCTGTGTACCCTTCCTTCTCTACGATGTCCTTCTGTGGAGATGGGAATTCTGAGGCACAGATGTGGTCTGCTGAAGCAGTTTCTCCGTCCAACATGGCCCGCCGTATCTCCTTCCTCTTCAAAAACGAAGCAAACCACCCTGTAGAGGCACGGAATGAGTCAGGCTGTGACCCACTCTTCCTCGCAGCCACACTAGAACTTCTTCATCATTTCCCTGATGTTCAAAGAATCTACAGGAACACCCTCTGCCTCCTTCCTTCATATGTACATACTGAGGTACCACTCCATTATGATGATTGCTGGGTCAGTAGGCCTGCACCTGGAGTCAAGTGGCCCGCCTCCATAAGCCTTCACTGACACTAGGATCTTGTCTTGGTTTTTTATTATGATCCTTATGCTGGCTTCATTCATGTCGTAGACCTTGGCGATGTCCACATTCCTTTCCCCTTTCTTCTTCCTCTCGATGATTTCTAGCTTGGTGGCCTGAGGAAGGTGCTGCCGCTTCTTGGGGTTCTCAGAAGGCTTCCTAAGCATCGTGAGCAGGGTAAAATGCAGTAGCAATGGCAGAAAATGCAGCGAGGAAAAAGCACCGTCCAATGCAAATTATGTGACTGAGTGGCGCTGTGGCGGGAGAAACTTAAACAAAACATCACGTGAGAGCAGAAGCGTTTTTAATTGGGCGACATCACGATCACCTCACGATAGCGGGTGGGGGAGGCTACTTGATCGGAAGTTTTGATTGGCTGTCAGCATCACGGGAACATCCAGTATGACTGTGTTGGACTGGGGGTGATCGTGCTAGGGGCGAACTCTGTGGATTTCGCCCATCTCTCGAAGCTCCGTCCGTGTTATGCTAACATACCCGTGTTACAGTAAATCGTACTAAATTTTTGCTCTCTCTGCTGGAAGCAAACCGTCCTGGACAAATGCGTGTTGGATGCGAGGGTACTGCATTTTTGTGTTTATTATGTACAGTATAGTGCATGTCGCTGTGTGTGTGTGTGTGTGTGTGTGTGTGTGTGTGTGTGTAAGTGCGTTGATGCCGTGTACACCAGCATCCACACACATGCACTCGCTCATGTTCTTGCCTGTTCATTACTTAACACATTCATAAAGTCTTAGTTAATTTTGCTTGCTCTCTCGACGAGTGTGTGACTAAAATTGTTTTTAATATTGGTAGGATAGAAGTTATGGAAGCAATGAAGAAAGTCAAAATGGGGAGAGCACCAGGAATTGATGGAGTGTGCGGTGAAATGCTGAAGCATGGGGGAGAGACGATAGTAGAATAGATGTGGAAGATGTGTAGACTGGCCTGGGAGGAAGGTAGAGTCCCGGAGGATTGGAAATCAGGTATAATTATTCCCTTGTACAAAGGAAAAGGGAAAAAAGAAATGTGTGTGGTAATCATTGGGGCATTTGTCTTCTAAGTGTAATAGGAAAAGTGTACGGTAGGATACTTATTGACAGAGTTAGGGAAATAACAGAGGAATTAGTTGGAGAAGAACAGAGAGGCTTTAGGAAGGGAAGAGGTTGTGTACATCAGATATTCATTCTTAGATCTTTAGTGGAAAAGTTCTAGAGAAGGGAAAGAAGTTGTATGTGGCTTTCATGGATTTGGAGAAAGCATATGACAGGGTGGATAGACAAGGATTATGGAAGGTATTAAGAACATATGGAGTAGATGGGAAGTTGTTGAATGCTGTGAAGAGTATGTATGATGGTGCTAAGGCTGCAGTGCGTGTGGATGGTGAACTGAGTGAATTTTCCTCTTTGAAGGTTGGGCTGAAACAGGGATGTGTCATGTCTCCATGGTTGTTCAATCTGTACATGGATGGGGTAATAAAAGAGGTACAAGGTAGGGCAGTGGATGTTGGAGTGGCCCTGGTGAGAGAGGGTAGTGTTTGGAAACTCCCTGTACTGTTGATTGCAGATGATACTGTGTTGTTGTGTGAAGACAACGGGGAGCTGCAAGGCTTGGTGGATGAGTTTGGGAGAGTGTGTAAGGAATGGAATCTAAAGGTGAATGTAGGGAAGAGTAAAGTGATCGTCTTTGAGAGAAGTGAAGTCCGTGAATGTACAGTGGGGTTGGATGGTGAGGAAATGAAAAATGTGAATACGTTTAACTACTTGGGTAGTGTGATGAGTAGGGATGGAAGTTTGGAGGGTGAAGTGCTTGAAAGGGTACAACAAAGAAGAAAGGTTGCTGGTTCCCTGAAGGCAATGATAAGAAACAGGGAAGTGAGCATGGAAGTGAAAAAGTTACTACATGACAGTATTGTGATACCAACTCTAACATATGGAAGTGAAGCTAGGACGTTGTTGGAAGGACACAAGTCAAGAGCGAGAGCAATGGAAATGAGTTATTTAAAAGGAGCCTGTGGAGTAACACGTAGAGACAGGCTGACAAATGAGGATATAAAGGAGCATTGTGGTGTGGATGTGGATGTGATAGGAAGGATTAGGAGGAACACACTGACGTGGTTTGGCCATGTGGAAAGGATGGAGGGTGAGAGACCGACAAGGAGAGTGTATGTGAGTGAGGTGGAGGGGGGGAGAGGGAAGGGGAGGCTGAGGATGAGATGGAGGGATGGAGTGGAGAGGTATATGAGAGAGGGGGGTGTGAGTTGGGAGCAGGGCGGTGAAATGGCGGGGGACAGGACGATGTGGAGGCGATTTGTTTGTGGCCACCCCGTAAGGGATTGAGGCGGATAGACTTGCTGTGGAACTTAATCTGGTGACACAAAGATTTGTATTCACCAGCGATATTTATAACTTTCGCTGACCAGGGGAAAGACTAAATTGCTTAACGATTTTCTGCATGTTTCTCATCTGGCCCCCCCAGCTATGTGTTATTGTGTGCATGCGACCAGAGCGTATAAGGTTGAATATTTTGGATGGTGACAATTTTTTGTGGGTTGGCGTCGGGAGAGGGTGTGTTTGGTTTTGAGAGAGAGAGGGAGGAGAACTGTTTTGTGTATTGTATATATTTCTGAACATCTTTTTCACTTTGTATCAGCATCCTATCGCAAGTATTACTGTATTATTATTATTATTATTATTATTTGTGGCAATTAAGTGCAGTTTAGTTATCTTTTTGTATGATTTTATTTCTTTCGTTTGGCAAGTTTGTTCCCAGCCTTTAGTGTGATTATTCAGGGTATTATCAGGTTGATTGTTTTTCTTTCCTCATTCTTCTGCATTTATCTCATTGTAAATATTGTAAATATTATTAGCTTGTACTATATTTGGTATATTATTCATTGTGTTTATTTTGCCCTTGCTAACATCAAATAATTTACTTTCAGACCTGCGTTGCAAGATTGGAGTTAGATGTTTTTTGTTTTTTTCATCACTTAACTATTTGTTCATTTCCCTTTTCACTTTTTTTTTTTTCTGTTTTTTACCCAGTCGGATTGTTATCTTGTGTTGCCTACTCCCATCTCGTAACATATAAACTGGCTTTACCTAGCCAGGATAATACCCTGATATTTTGATTATCGTCATTGCGGTGTGTCATTATGGAGGTTAGAACTATTGATGTTACTGTGGCACCCCTACACATTGTGACTCAGCAAGATGCAGTTGACTTTATTAACTCATGACCAACGAAGGATAAGGTTAGAAGGTTGCAGAGGCAGGAGTTAGCCTTAGTTGCCCAAGCTCTTAATATTCAGAATGAGTCAGGTAATGCCTTCCTGTTAACTAACTTAATCTGCCACCAACTGCTTGGCACAGACCCATATGAAGTCCCAGGATCCATACCAGAACTTGAATCAGTTTCTAGATCAGTTCATTCATCCCATGATACTTTAGCAGAGGTCACTGTCATCCAGCAGAATGAATCTACTGATGCAGAGCAGGCTAAGCGTGATCATGAGAATAGGATGTTACAGCTTCAACTACAGCTTCAGAGGGAGAAGGAGGAGGAGCAGAATAAGACGTTACAGCTTCAACTACAGCTACAGAGGGAGAATAGCAGACTACAGGAGAAGATAAAACTGGAGCAGATGAAGCTTGACTATGAAATGCATATGAATTGCCCAAATGCCCCAGGTAATTTTCCCCATTCTTTTTCAGAATTTAGAGTAGCTGAACCCACTAAATTAGTTCCCCCATTTGATGAGTGCTCAGTCTTGGAGTTCTTTGACCAATTTGAGAAGATTGCTACAGGTAACAAGTGGACCTGAGACAGCTGGTCATCTCTAGTTCAGACAGTAATCAAGGGTAAAGCGCTGAAGGCCTATGACAGTCTTAGCCACCACGAATTAAAGGATTATGAGGTACTAAAGAAAGCCATACTGTGTCCATACGAGATGAGACCTGAAGCTTACAGGCAGAAGTTGAGGAATTGTAGGAAGCACCCTCACAACACTTTTGTAGATTTCAGTAGGCAGATGACTGATGCATTTAATTAATGGATGCGAAGTGAGGATGTCTCAGAATCTTATGTTAAGCTTAAGGAACTTGTTATCTTCGAGAACTTCCTCGATAAGATTGATACAGATTTAAGAACTTACACTGCTGATAAAAAAGTAAGAATGCTGCTGAAGCTGCAGTTTATGTACATGATTATTTATTGATTAAGAATTTGAATAAAGGTAAGGAAGTTCCTAGCAGTGTTCCTCAGAAGTGTTACCCCTCTCAGCTCCCCAAACAACCATCTCAGAAACCCAACTCCATGAATTACTCCACACCCAAACTTGATACACCCTCACATTTCCCCAAAACCTACATGCTGCCCATTTACTTGTTCATATTGCAAGAAGCCAGGTCACACTGTAGATAGATGCTGGCAAAAATCAGGTGTTGTGAAGCCAGTGAGCTTTGTGTCTCGTGGAGCTCCCATGGTTACCCCTTCAGTTGGCTCCCCTGTTGTCAGGAAAAGTCTGATGTTTTACCCCCTTCTTGGGTTGATGTTGTTACGGAAGGTGGTAAGGAGGAGGCCACTGTTTCAGGTGTGGTACAGGCGGCGACGAGCAGTGTTGCCCTTGCTTCTTCGTATGCCCCCTATCTGTATTCTGGTTCAGTGAAGGTGAATGGCATGCAGCATCCAGTACACATTCTTCTTGACACTGGTTCTTCAATTTCCTTGTGGGTAAGGCCAAATAATGAAGTTTTGGATGTTGCAGGAGGAAAGTTTGTTCTGATTACGGGAGTAACAGGTGCAAAGACTGTGCCACTAGTTTCTTGTGAGGTTACATGTCAGTTGTTTGATGGATCGGGACGATGGGGTGTTGTAGATTACGGTATTTACCAGAGAGTGGTGCTGATTTAATGCTTGGGAATGACCTTGTGAAAGGTGAGGAGATCATCACTCCAGTTTTGTCAGAGGTGCCAGTGCCTGAAGTTCCCTCACAGGTTGATCCCAATGATGCAGAGTATTCCCAGTTTGTGCAGTGACTAGGTTCATGTCACGTGCAGAGAGGATTCGACAGGAGAAGGTTGCTTGTAGTGTGCCGCCCTGTGTTACTGTGTCAGAGGCAACAGTTAGTCCTACGTCTGACACGAACCAATCAGATGATGAGATATCTTTGGCAGATACGTTTATGGGTTCTTTAGAAGATATTCCACCTATTCCATTGGAGGAAGTGAACACTGAGAAGTTAAAGGAGTTGCAGTCTGGAGACCTGGAGATTCAGAGGTTGAAGTTGTGTGCAATGGATGATTTTGAGAAGGAGAAGGGTGGATGTTTTTATGTGAAAGATGAGATTTTGTGGAGGCAGTGGAGACCACATGTGATTGTATATGATGGGATGTGGGACTACCATCAGATCGTAGAACCAAATGCGTGCAGGCAGGAGTTAATTGAACTGGCCCATTCTACTCCATCTGCATGTCACATAGATGTAAAGAAGACCATGGAGAGGCTGGGTGCAGAATTCTACTGGCCCCATAAGGCAACGGATATGGCTAAGTTCATCAAACAATGTCATACCTGTCAAGCAGTGGGTAGGTCGTATCAGTCTGACCCTAAGGCCACTCATGTTCCCATTCCTGCCATTGATAACCCTTTTTCCAGGTTAATTATTGATGTGGTGGGACCCTTGCCCCCAGCTTCTACTGCTAACTCCTATTTGCTCCCTATCATTAACCCCTCCACGAGGTACCCTGAGGCAATACCTTTACGTTCCACCAAGGCTAAGGCAGTGGTTAGAGTTTTGCCAGATTTCTTTACAAAGTTTGGTTTGCCCCGTGAGGTTCAGTCAGACAGAGGGTCTAATTTCCCTTCCAACATCTTCCAGCAGTCATTATCTCAACCTGGCATCACACACATCATGAGCAGTGTCTACCATCCGGAGACGCAAAGTGCCTTGGAGCGTTACCACCAGACTCTCAAGAATATGCTCCGCAAGTACTGTCTGGAACACTCTATGGACTGGGACCGTGGTGTGCCATTCCTCCTGTTCGCTATGAGGGAAGTTCCCCAGGAGAGTTTGGGTTTCTCTCCTAACGAGCTTGTGTTTGCCCATTGGGTTTGGGGTCCCATGAGCTTGGTTAAGGAGACTTTGAGCAGTAACCTCGCCGAGAGCAAGAGCTTACTCCGTTATGTGCAGGACTCCAAGACCCGTATGAGTAAGACTCTGGAGCTGGCCCAGAAAAATCTCAAGCAAGCACAAGAAAACATGAAGGTGTGGTACGATCGAAAGACCAGGCTGTGGGAGTTTAAGGACAGCGATGAGGTTTTGGTATTGCTGCCACTGCAAGGTCAGCCCCTGGGTGCTAAGTTTAGTGGTCTTTACCCTGTAGTGCAGCGTATTGGAGACACCGACTACCTGGTGGAGACCCCCGACAGAAGGAAGAAGCACTAACTGTGCCATGTGAACATGCTGAGGCCGTACCATCGTGCACCAGATTCTCCAGTTCTCGTACACCTTGTCTCCGCCACTGCTGCTGCTGCTGAGGAGGGTGTTGATAGCAGCTTGTTTGAGGTGGACTGCAAGTTTCCAGACTGTAGCTGGGTGAAGAATAATGAGGCGGAATGCACTCTCAACTCCAAGTTAGCACATCTGCCTCAGGACCAAGCATCTCAGTTGGTTGCCCTCTTGTCAACTTACAAGGAAGTATTCAGGAATGCCCTTGGGAAGACGGACTGGATTCAGCACGACATGGATGTGGGTGACGCCGTTCCTGTGAAGTTGCCTCCTTATCGAGTCGGTCCTCAGTGTGTTGGGGTGTTGCGTCAGAAGCTCAATTATATGTTGGACCATGGGCTTACATCCCCCTGTGTTAGTCCCTGGAGTTCCCCCGTGACGTTGCAGCCTAAACCAGATGGCACCGCAAGATTCTGCATTGATACAGTTGGGTGAACGTGCTAACTAAGACTGATATGTACCCATTGCCCTGGCTTGAGGACTGTAACGATCGCATTGGCTCATCTAGTTCTATCACCGAGTTAGATCTCCAGCAAGGCTTCTAGCAAGTACCTTTGACCAAGCGGGCTAAGGAAGTCTCGTGTTTTGTGGCAGACAGACAAACATATAAGTGTAATGTGATGCCGTATGGTATGAAAAATGCCCCAGCAACGTTCCAGCGATTAATGAACGTGGTTGTCAGTGATATGAAGCATTGTGTGGTATACTTGGAGGATGTAGCTGTCTACAGTATACCGATGATTGGGAAAGCCACTTAAGAGAACTAGGTGTTTTGCTGTACAGGCTTTCTGAGGCTCGCCTTGTAGTGAATTTAAAGAAGTGCGAGTTTGTTTGTGAACAAGTTCAATACCTTGGTTATGTGGTTGGTCATGGTTGTGTACGCCCCCCTGATTCTATGGCGTGGGCAATAAAGATTTTTCAGGCACCACAAAATCGGTGTGAGCTTCGGTGATTCCTCGGCAGTATTGGTTACTACCATCGTTTTTTGAAGAACTTTGCAATCATAGTGGCCCCTCTTACTGAATAGCTTAAGAAGGATAGAAAATACGTCTGGACTGATGAGTGTCAGAATAGTTTTGATGCGGCCAAGGAGGTCTTATGTAATTATCCAGTTATGGCTGCACCAAACTTTATTAAGACATTTAAACTTGCTGTAGACACTAGTAATGTGGGTGCAGGAGCTGTGTTAATGCACGACAACAATCATGGCATAGAGCATCCTGTTTGTTATTTCAGTAAGAAGTTTTCTGTTCCTCTGAGTAATTATTCTATTATCGAAAAGGAACTATTAGCCCTGATCCTCGCCTGCAGCACTTTTCTATGTACCTGTATGTCCCTGCATTTGGATCTACAGTCATTGTATATACTGGTCATCACCCACTCAAATTTCTGAATAATTTGAAAATGAAGAATCAGCGATTGACATGTTGGAGTTTGTTCCTTCAGCAGTTTCATTTGGATGTTATACATATTAAGCGTGTTGACAATGTCATCACTGATTGTTTGTCACGTTCTTTAGAATGAATTTTCCTAAGGGAAAATTCTTTCTTAGGTGAGGGCATGTCACCTGTGTAAGAATATATATATTTTTTTGTTTATCATGTAGAGTGCGTGTCGCTGTGTGTGGGTGTGTATGTGCGTCGATGCCATGTACGCCAGCATCCACGCACATACACTCACTCGTGTTCTTGCCTGTTCATTACTTAACACCTTCATAAAGTCTTACTTAAATTTGTTTGCTCACTCAATGCATGTGTGACTAAAATTTTTTAATATTGGTGACTTGCTGTGGAGCTTAATCTGGCGACATAAAATCTGTATTCATCAGCGATATTTATAACAGTCGCAGTGCAGGGGAGAGACTAAATTACTTAATGCTTTTCTGTATGTTTCTCGTCTGGCGCCCCCAGCTGAATGTTATTGCGTGCATGCGACCAGAGAGTATATAAAGCTGAATAATTTGGATGGTGACAGTTTTTTGTGGGTTGACGTCGGGAGAGGGTGTGTTTGGAGTTCAGAGAGAGAGAGGGAGGAGAAGCAGTGTTTTGTGTATTGTATATATTTCTGAACATCTTTTTCACTTCGTATCAGCATCCTATTGCAAGTATTACTGTATTATTATTATTATTATTATTTGTTGCAACTGAGTGCAGTTTAGTTATCTTTTTGCATGATTTTATTTCTTTCATTTGGCAAGTTTGTTCCCAAGCTTTAGTGTGATTATTCAGGGTATTATCAGGTTGATTGTTTTTTTCCCTCATTCTTCTGTGTTTTTCATTATCTCATTGTAAATATTGTAAATATTATTAGCTTGTATTATATTTGGTATACAGTAATCACTCCAATATCCGACGTAATAGAGCCACTGGTAGGTCTGGTTATTGGTTTTGTCCGGATATTGGGCCCCAGCTTATGGACTTGTACTTATGGACCCTAACTCAGAGAAACACCTATACAACTCCCTCTGGACATGCATAGCACCTATTTAACACCCAAATCACACCAATAAGGCACATAAATGACTGAAATAAATGCAAAAGAAACATAAAATGAGGGTTTAGAAGTATGTTCATACATTAATAAACATTCTGGTACTTATGGACCCTAACCTAGCCTAACTCAGAAAAACACATTCCTACTGCACATGCATGAGGTAAGTATAGTATGGAAAAAAGTAGTATGAAACATTCTGGTAAGTATAGTATGGAAAAAAGTGCAGTATGAAACATTCTGGCTACTTACAGCAAGACCCTGGCCACCTTGATGAATAACCGCCTCCTCTCGGACTCTGACAGTAAGAACGATTTCCTGAAGCACTTGCAGTACACTCTTCCTGAAGTCTTGCACTGAACTTAGTCAATAACACACAGAAGTCCGTTCTCTTCACAGTGTTCACTTTTGTCCAAATAATGCTCCATTGTAACTTAGTGTTGCACATTAACTTTTCCCCTTTTTTCCCAAATTTTCAAAGTCAAAACAAAGAAGTCTATTTACATTAAATTTAGTTTCCACTGAGTCTTTTCTCTCAACTCGAAAACCTTAACACAACACACCGTTTTTTTTCACTGCACAACACTCAAAATTCCCGTGTGGTCTAGTGGAGAAGTTCTTGCTGTTTATTCACTGTCAGAGTCTGAGAGTATCACTGGCAGGCGACCAAGTGGTGCATCGCTGGGTCGTGGTTGTGGCGTACCCACTGCAGAGGACTCTGAGGAAAGCCGCAAACTCACGTCGAGCGGTGACTCCACCGTGGCTGATGTGCTGGGCTGTGGCTCGGAGCATGAGGGCCTGTCTTGGGGAGGCAACGGAGTGGAGCCAGGGCTGGGCACAGCGGAGGTCACGGGCCTGAAAAAACTGTCAATGGTTGACTGACGCAAGGACCGACGATTCTGACGATTGATGATGCGCTGCCTGAAAGCACGCACTTCCTCCACGAGTCCCAAGGGCCCCATCTCCCTGTCGCAGTCCGGGTGTTCCAGGTAGTCTAGGATGAACTCTAGATGTTCCCGGAGTGCGCTCAGCTTGGGGATGGCTGGAGTAGTGTCCTGCTGAGAGGAGTCCGCATCATCGTCGCCTTCGTCGTCGGAATCTTCAAATTCGGTACTGACACCAGCATACGAAGACGCGATCTCGATATCAGACAACGTCTGATACCCAGGATCGCCCTCGTCGTCGTCCAACCACTCACGAACATCGTCCACATCAACATCGTCGCCGTGCGTACGTAGCCGTGCATGGAAGTCATCCACGTCAAACCCTAGAAAATCGTACTCCACATCCGTTCCGAGAAGCAGATGAGACCAACCATTTTCAAGAGTTTTCACAGGGACTTCCTTCCATGCACTAGCCCAGTTGTACAGCGCAGACTTGATGTTGTAGCAGCGAAGGTTTTCCAAAGTCCGCTTGTCTAGTGTGTCCCGTCCTTCCCTGCGCTCGTCCTCGTCCTCGAGAACAACCATCACCTCATCCAGGAACTTCCGACGGTACAGGCACTTTGTTGCCATGATCACTCCTTGGTCCATGGGTTGAATGAGAGCAGTCGTATTAGGTGGCAGAAACATGCACCTAATACGGCCATTCTCAGAAACCAAGTCCTTGTCGCACGGGTGGGCAGGTGCACTGTCGAGCAGAAGGAGAGCCTTTACCTGGTCGTGAGGGATTCCCAGTGTCTTCGTCTGGTAATGGATGACCTCCTTGACGAAGTGACGGTGAAACCAGTCTTTGAAAATCACAGCTGTGAACCATGCTTTCAAAGAATGGTACCAGACGACAGGAAGGACATCCATCACCCCACGAAGGCACCGAGGCTGCTTTGCATGGCCAACAACAACGGGCCTAAGCCGGTGCATGCCGTTAGCACTGGCACAACACAAAGCAGATATCCGTTTCTTGGAAAGCTTGCGGCCAGGTACACGCTTCTCCATCTCCTCGGATAGAGTGTTCGTTGGCAGCGAGCGATAGAATAGGCCAGTTTCGTCAGCATTGTAGACTTGACCGAGAGTGAGGCCCTCCCTGTCGATCAAGCCTTTCACCTTGTGCTGAAACTCGTCAACTCCATCCTCGTTAGCGTCCAATGCTTTGCCATGTGCTTTACGGTTAGTAAGGCCATGTCGCAACTTGAACGCGAAGAGCCAACCCTCGGATGCCTTGAAGTCTAGGGCGTCGTGAAGCCTTGCGAACTTCTCAGCAGCAGCCTTCAGCTCCGTTCCATGTACCATCACACCAGCTGCACGTTGCTGTCGGTACCAAATCAACGTGGATCGGTCGATTTCTGCAAACTTGGGGGTAAACGTAACCTTCCTTTCCACGTTGCGTTTGCTTCTCGACGAGAAGTCAGCCGTGTACTGCATGAGTTTGTCTCGGGAACGTTTGATATCAAACAAAGTAGATCGGGCCAGGTTATACTCGCGGAGAATGCGGGAAGAAGACCAACCCGCATCAACTTTCTCCAATTTCTCTCTCTTCCTTTCCAGAATCAACACCACTCTCTTCCTTTTCTCAGCTGGCGGGGCCATCATCACACACACTAAGAGGAGGCCCGAGAGCAGCAGGAGGCCCTGCAGCAGGTAGGGCACCACCACAAAAGCGAGCACGTGGGCAGCCATTGCGAAGAGCGTAGGTCCAGTCACGGTGAGAGACAGGCGGGAAGTGGGGAGGATGCAGCGGCGCTCTATCGGACGTCAGAGGAATGACGCACCAAAACAATGCTCTCCCGCGGCACGCGCGACAAGTTCAAATTATGGACGGGAAAAAATCGTTTTTATTTTTTTATTTTTTTGGGTTTTCGGACCATTTTGGGAATGTTGGATCCCAGGACGATAAGGTCTGGGTAGTGGGGGTGTTCAGTTATTGGGTGTCCGGATATTAGAGTGATTACTGTATTTCTAATTGTGTTAATTTTGCATTTGCTAGTGTCAGCTAATTTTATTTACTTTCGGACCTGTGTTGCGTGACTGGAGTTAGTTGCTTTTTATTGTTTTTTACCATTTAACCATTTGTTCATTTCCCTTTTCACTTTGTTTTCTTCTCAGTTTTTTACGCAGTCAGATTGTTATCTTGTGTTGCCTACTCCCATCTCGTAACAACACTAAGAAGGCTCTCCCTCCATGCTAAGGGATCTTTGTATACAGTATGTGTTCTTAAGTGTAATGCTGTATGGTAATGATACCTGGACAGTAAAGGAAGAGGATATTTGTAGGCTTAAATATACAAAGACAACAATGATTAGATGGATGTATAGTGTGTCCTTGAATGTGAAGCCTCAGGGGGCTAGGATTAGGATTGAAAAACTGAGAGGAAGGATGGGACTGGGGTGTACTGATGTTGTGATGAGGAGGGAATGATTGAGATGGTCTGGGCATGTGGAGAGGATGGAGGATGACAACTGGGTGCAGAAAGTGTGAAGTGAGAAAGCCGGGGGTTGGGGTGTGAGAGACAGACCCAATAAGACCTGGGACAAAGTCACGGTCTGATCTTGGGGATAATTGAATAGGAAGGCTGCCAGAGATCAGCCAGCATGGAGTGCTGCCATCAGGTAACAAGCCTATGCATGCAAGCATGTTGGGGCCTTTATAAACAATACAAAAGACATGATTTATTATTCAGCTTACCACTATGGCATCACTCAAACCTTTCTTGATTCTCTAACTCACAACTTTGAAGGAGAAAAAATTGGATGTATGCCTGGTGCACAAAATGCAAGAGTCTTAAAATATTTTTCTCTGGTCTATTAATGGAGGATGTGATGAAATACAGTATATGTATATAAATTTTTAGATCAATAAGTAACATTGTTTAGCAGGTGCAATGTTTTGAAGTTTGGAATTTTGTGGTGCTAAGGATGAGGACAGAGTTGTGGTGGAGTCAGGAAGGACTGGTGGGAGATAGTGGGGTGGAGCAGTAGGAAGGGAGTGTGGCAGCAGGATGGGGGTGGGGCAGTAGGAAGGGGGTGGGGGTGTGGTAGTAGGATGGGGATGGGACAGTAGGAAGGGGGTTGGACAGTAGGAAGAGGGTAGTGGTAGAGGGTGGGGGTGTGGCAGTAGGATGGGGGATGGGGGCAAGGGTAGGGGATGGGGTGAAAGGGGGAGAAGGATTGGGGTTGGTATGAAGGGGTGGTGTTCAGCTGGGGAGGGGGAATGAGTGGGAAGGGGAGCAGCCTAAGACGTCGATTGCAGCCATGATCAGTGCAGCTCAGGCCATCAGTTGCAGTTTGAGTTAACTCCCTAAATCATTATCAATATGTGATTTAATCTGTACTGTATATCTCTCTCTCCCATTTACACCATGGATGCTATTATGATTTTGTTTGCAAATTTATCAAGGAAAGGTTTGGCTAAAGTATCCCTCTCTTGACATAAATCATACCCCACTTCCCAGCAACAACCCCAACTTTTTAAGCGCAACTTCAGCACTGCTGTTGTAGATGGTGCCCTAGGTTTATCAAAAGCAAGAACCCAGTTGGTTACAGGCTAAAGCTGCCTTTCTCCTAGGTCCACTATCCTCCTTTCAGGGCATAGGGAGGGAGCTGAAAGGCATTTTTATATCTGCCACCATGTGATGGCTCCTCTCTCCAACACTAATTGTGGCATTCAAATTATTGAATAATATTACTTTACTCTGGTTTTCCAATTTCTTTTTTATACATCTGGTCAACTGATACTAAAACTTCTTGTTTCCATCCATTACTGCTCTCATTTCCTTAACAAGTAAGATATCTCATCCATGCAACCAATCATACAATCCTGCACTACTCCTGAAATCAGGAACAGAAGAGCCCAAGGTAGTCTGGGCATTTAAAGCAAGGGTGACTAGTCATTCACCCTGAGTGGCACTGTTTGAAAAATAAACCCCAACCACCCGTTGGACTAACCTTTATGTGCCATATCTAGCTGGAGACAGACCATCAAGCATCCATTTACTGGTTATAAGGTTACCACCCAACGAAACACACGGCTTTCTGGAATACAGGAAACCATTTGGCTTGTCGATCTGTGTAGTCACTTGACAGTGTGTACACATCATCATCATCATCATATAATCCTGTGTTGCCCCATGAGAAGCATAAGAGGCAGGGCTAGGCAAGTTGGTCCTGACATTTCAGATGAGAGTGACCAGCCTCACTCATCCCTGAGTGGCATTATGTGAGCAATGAACCACAACCACCCATTGGATATAAACCTGGCCAGGCTTAAACCAACTGGAAAGCCACAATTACCCACTCAACCACCAGGGGCCATAATTTGGTTATATGGTTACCAATCAGTGTAGTAAATGGTTTCCTGGTGTACAGGAAACCATTTGGCTTGTCACTCAGTGTAGAGTCATCTGCAGAAAGGGGGAATAGGAAAGTATGAAAGAAAGAAAGAGAGAAAAGGAAGGAAGGAAGGAAGAGAGGAAAGGGCAGTCACCTGAGAGCAGCACTACATTGAGTGAGGGGATGGTGAGCGCCCCCACCTACCACAATACCTTTAACCCCTAAAACGTAGGGCGTCGCGTTTGCGACGCTTACCGAAAAGGACATAACGGCGGAGCATCGCGTTTGCGATTCAAGTTAATTTTGAATAAAAGCGGGCAAGCAGGCTCCAGCTGGTATTGTCTATCAGTACCACCACCCTTTAGCTACAATTAGCATACTTTACCTTTGTACTACTGACCTCCATTGTTGCCAAGTATCGCATTTTTCCCCCCCACCCCCCCCACCACGGCCCGGCCAGCCTGGCTGTGACACATGGCAGCGCTCTGACTGCTCAGAACTGTAATTCTGCGCTCTCCTCTCACAAACAGTTTATGCTAATAGGAAACGCTTGTTTCCCCAGTTGTAACACTAGCTTTTTTTCGCAAGGTTTGCCCCTGTTTAGCGTCAGTTTACTGCAGGCTTTCAAAGTGACATTATGGTGAGTTCTAGCTCTTCCGAGTCAGTGCAAGCGGCCGACAGGAACGAGAATAAAGTGACAGGCGTACGGCAGAATAAAAAGCGTGCTGCGGTGATCTTTTGGGAAGTAATATGATTGAAAATAATGTAGTACACGTGTTTTTAGCTGTGAAAATGGAAATGTTTGTTGAGTGACGGGAAGCCCGCCACCGCGCTGCATGTCGGCCATATGCTTCGTTGATTTTAGCCTTATTTTCAGTGCTTATTGTACAAATACGGATTCCAAACTACCTGTACGTTGTAGTATAAAGTTTACTGTGACAGAATGAGGCTGTGGTAGAGGGGAAACCGGGTTGCTGGAGGTGTGAAACTGAAGATTTTGTTACCCAACTTTGCAAGTCTCCACAAGTCCTTGGGTAGTCCACGAAGGCTCAACACCTGTCTCTGGAGAAAGCTGAATGTAAGTACTATCTGCCATACCAAGTATAATGTTCTAGGGTTAATCTCTGATTTTTGGCTAATATTTTCCTACAGGTATTCAGACCGCGATCGAACGCCGCCACCCGGGGGGGGGGGTCGGCTGTCCATTGGCCGCGTATTAGGGGTTAATAAATAATTACTGTATACTTATTTACTTCATTACAAAGCTCATAACTTGGTGGAATCAGCAATAGACTTGGAGTGTGGAAACCGCAAACATAATAGGAAGAGGATCACCAGGCAGAACACAAACAATGTGGTGAAGTTAGGGTCTTTATTTGCTGATGTTTCGGAAAATGCTTATTCCATCTTCAGAGCGAAATCTACAATCGAGAAATATACACAGTTAAGCTTTTTATATCTTATAACGATGAAAACAGGACTAAAAACATGAAGGTACATAAACGAAGTCCATTAAAATACCACGTTTGTAATGGTGAATTTTATTCACCATTTCCTAAGATTTGAGTTGTTTAAGAAATTATCCACACTTAACTCTTGTGACCCAACTTCCAAAGGCCTGCAATACAGGATACCACAGTTTAACGATCAAATTGGTTACGTAAAACCCCATCGTTAAGTGGAGTATCGTGTATTGGGGTACTTTTAACATGTATTTCAATATGGACCCTTTACCTGCCTTGGGTTTCCCCCCAAACTAAGTCTAAAACCCACCCAGATGAGCCCAAAAACAGGTTTAAAGGCAATCTAAATGGCCTAACAACTGTCAAGGAAGCTAACCTAAGCCTAACACCTGTGAGTAACTCACTAAAACCAACAAATCAAATCTGAATATCGTCAAATATAAGTCTGGAAAAAAATCAAGCTTAGTAAACTGTACCCCAAAATGACAATGTTCACCCCATCTATGGCTAAAACACATTCATCGAAGTCCAAAAACAGTTTATAAATCAACCTAAACACACAATTTTAGCCTAAAAAAAATAATCAAAATCAGTATGCAAAATCAAAACTCATCATTAAACCTGGGTCTGGCCATCATTAGGTGGTGTATGGTGCAATTTGCACCACCATCGTTAAGCCGGGATATCGCATCTAGGGGTATCGTATATCAAGGTATTACTGTATTTTATCAACTCCCTACATCACCTAGCTTTTAGGTCTTACTACTTGTATAATCCTTATAAACTCAAACAAGCACCTTCCAAGGATGAATTTAATGCTTTAAAAACGTTATCTGAGAACAAAAATGTTATTATTACAAAACCGGACACAGGCAATGGTGTGGTACTATTAAACAATGCTCTGTATTTGGAGAAGATGTTAGACATTTTAGGTCATCGTACAAAATTTGTGCCAGTAATGGAAGACTTATTCACAGTAATACTCAGGTGTGAAGATAAAATAAACAGATTTTTATGCACACTTAAGAGTAAGAACATTATTAGTGACTCTGTTTTTTCACAACTGTATGTAAGTGGTTCAAAACATGGCATATTTTATGGCCTTCCTAAGATACATAAAGAGGGTGTCCCTTTATGTCCCATCCTCTCTGCCACTGATAAGTATAATTACGGCTTATCAAAATTCCTTGTCCCATTGCTATCACCCATTACCACCAATCAGAATACTGTGAAGGATTCTTTTAGTTTTACTAAGGAGCTGATGAATAAATCGTTCGGTAACTGTGTTATGGCCAGTTTCAATATCAAGTCTCCATTTACGAACATTCCTGTTGCTAAAACTATCAATATTTGTTTGGATCATTTATTCTCCAGTATGCAAAACAGTAATGGATTTGATTCTTCTCAGTATAAGAAACTTCTGGAACTGGCAACAAAGAACATCACATTTCTATTTGACAATAAAGCACATAAACAATGTGATGGTGTTGCCATGGGATCACCTTTAGGACTGACACAAGCCAATGCTTTCCTGTGCTACCACAAAGAACGTTGGCTGGCTGAGAGTCCTACTGATTTTAAACTCTTGTTTTATCGTTGCTATGTTGATGACACCTTTTTAGTTTTCAGATCTACTGATCATGTCCTGTTGTTTCTCAGTTTGAATACTCAACATGGCAACATCAGTTCACCTGTGACCTAGAAAGTAATAATAGTTTAGCATTTTTAGATATACTGTAAATATTCTCCGTAGGAACAATAGTTTTGAAACTACCTTAAACAGGAAGCCAACCTTCACTGGATTATGCATGAAATTTTCCTCATTCCTCCCACTGAGCTATGAACGTAATCTACTTAGCATTCTCACCCACGGAGCTTATGAGTTATGCTCGAGTTATTTTCATCTTGATAAGGAACTTCATTTTCTTACAGATTTATTATTTAAAAATGGTTTACCCAAAAGATTCATCGAAACATACATTGGTAGGACCCTGAATAAATTCTTTACGGCTTCAGGGGTAGTGTGATGAGCAAGGACGGAAGTTTGGAGGGTGCAGTGCTTGAAAGGGTACAAAAAGGAAGAAAAGTTGCTGGTTTCTTGAAAGCAGTGATACGAAACAGGGAAGTGGGCACGGAAGTGAAAAAGTTACTATATGACAGTATTGTGATACCAACTCTAACATACAGTAGTGAAGCTTGGGCGATGTTGAAGGGACACAAGTTAAGAGTGACAGCAATGGAAATGAGTTATTTAAGAGGAGCTTGTTGGGTCACACGGAGAGGCAGGCTCACAAATGACGATGTAAAGGAGTGTTGTGGTGTGGATGTAATAGGATGTGTTAGGAGAAACACACTGAGGTGGTTTGGTCATGTGGAGAGGATGGAGAGTGAGAGACTGACGAGAAGAGTGTATGTGAGTGAGGTGGATGGGGAGAGAGGGAGGGAGAGCCCAAGGATGAGATGGAGGGATGGAGTGTAGTATATGAGAGAGGGGGTGTAAGCTGGGAACAGGGCAGTGAAATGGTGGGGGACAGGGCGACGTGGAGGCGATTTGTTTGTGGCCACCCCATATGGGATTAAGATGTCTGCCCATAGAGAGATAGATAGATTCAAAGCTCAAAGTCACTACTGTTCCGAAAAACACTATATACTTTCCCATACCATACACAAGACCCCTTAGCTTCACACTCAGGAACAAACTTAAAAAACTTCTAGCTCAACACTTCCCACAAATGTCACTTAGAGTTGTGTTTAACATCCAAAAAACTATTCGGAGTTTTTTCAAGGTAAAAGACACCATTCCCTCACACTTACAAGCATCTGTTGTTTACCTCTTCACATGTGCCAGTTGTGGGACAGCATATTTAGGTAAAACAATGAGACACCTAAAGACAAGAATCCATGAACACTTAGGTCGTTCAGTTCGAACAGGCCAGTTAGTCACCAATCCACCACACTCAGCAATACGAGACCACTCACATCACGACCATCCTTTCTCTCATTCCCACTTCACAGTTCTTGGTGGCAGCAGCAATGACATGGACCTTCCCATCATGGAAGCTTTGTACCAATATCGTTTTAACCCTTCAATCAGTGACATGGTTTCCTCTGAACTGTTCAGTTTTCCACACTCGTTAAGTTTTTTACGGTATTTTACTTATTATTTTACAAATACGTTTCTGCTTTCTTACTCCTACCCCCTTCATTTTACTTACTTATTGGATTACAAATGCGGTATTTTAATGGACTTCATTTACGTACTTTCATGTTTTTATTCTTGTTTTGATTGTTATAAGATATAAAAATCTTAACTGTGTATATTTCTCTACAGTAGTTTTTCCTCTGAAGATGGAATAAGTATTTTCCAAAACATCAGCAAATAAAGAACCTAACTTCATCATGATGTTTGTGTTCTGCCTGGTTCTGCCTGGAGATCCTCTTCCTAATCATTTTTTTTTTTTTTTTTAATGCGAGGAAGAAGGAACCAAAGGCCATGAGCCCGCACTAACAGTTCCCTCAAAGAGAAAAACAAAATACAATAGAGAGCCAAATTCAAGATCCGATCATTTTGAGATGCCTGGACACACTGCGTTTGAAAGACTGGAGATCATAGGCAGAAGGAAATACAGACAGAGGGAGACAGTTCCAGAGCTGACCTGTTGCATAAATGAAAGACTGGGAGTAACGGTTAACTCTTGCATTAGAGAGTTGGACAGAAAAGGGATGAGAGTTTGCTGCTAGACAGGTGCTACACGCCCGTCGTAGAGGTAGAGGAATGCAAGCAGACAGTTCAGAGGAGCAGTGACCATTAAAGTAGCGATAGAAAAGAGATAAAGATGCAACAGTGTGGCAGAGACAAAGGTTGAAGGGAGTCAGTAAGAGGAGGAGAGTTAATGAGACGAAAAGCCTTTGACTCCACCCTATTGAGAAGAGCTGTATGTAGGGAGCCTCCCCACACATGAGAGTTGTACTCCACACAGGGGCGGATAAAACCCCTGTATAGAGACAACAATTGTGCAGGGGTAAAGAAAGAGCAGAGTCGGCTTAGCACACCCAATCTCTTGGAAGCAGATTTTACAAGAGATGTAATATGATCTTTCCAAGATAAGTCCCGAGCAAATGAAACCCCAAGCATGTTCAAGGATGATGCAGGATAAAGCTGAATATTATTAAACATTAGTGGGTATACCTGTGGAAGATTCTGTCGGGTTGATAGGTGTAAGAACTGAGCCTTAGATGCATTAAAAACAACCATATTATTTTTACCCCAGTCAGAGATACGAGCCAAGTCAGACATTAGGTGTGCCATAGAATCATCCCTTGTTTGTTGAAGTAACTGTTGAGATGGACGTTGCAGGAACCGAATGGAAAGGTGAAGGGTGGAGTCATCAGCGTATGAGTGGATAGGGTTAGATGTACAGCTTAGAAGATCATTGATGAATAAAAGGAAGAGAGTTGGTGATAGGACAGAGCCCTGAGTAACACCACTGTTGATAGATCTAGGAGAAGAACGATGGCCGTCTACAACAGCGGCTATAGAACGACCAGAAAGGAAGCTAGCGATGAAGGCACAGATAGAAGGATAGAAACCGTAGGAGGGCAGTTTGGAAATTAAAGATTTATGCCAGAGTCGATTGAAAGCCTTTGAGATGTCAAGTGCAATGGCAAAGCTTTCGCCAAAGTCCCGAAAGGAGGATGACCAGGAGTCTGAAAGGTAGGTGAGAAGATTGCCAGTGGAGTGTCCCTGACGGAACCCATACTGACGATCGGAAAGAAGGTTGTGATAGGAAAGATGCCTTAAAATTTTTCTATTGAGAATTGACTTGAAAACTTTTGAAATACAGGACGTTAAAGCAACTGGACGATAGTTGGAGGGTTGGGAGTGGTCACCCTTCTTTGGGACTGGCTGAATGAGAGCAAACTTCCAGCAAGAAGGAAAGGTACAAGTTGACAGACAAGGCGAAAGAGTTTGCCTAGGCAGGGTGTAAGCGCAGAAGCACAGTTCTTGAGAACAACAGGAGGGACCCCATGAGGCCCATATGCCTTGTTAGTACTGAGGCCAGTGATGGCAGAAAATACATCAACTGAAGAAATTTTAATGTCAGCCATGAGGAAGTCAGAGGGGGGAAGTGATGGAGGAACAGCACCGGAATCGTCTAAGGTGGAATTGGAGGAGAAAGTCTGTGCGAAGAGATCTGCTTTATCAGTAGAAGAAATAGCTACAGAACCATCAGAGTAGAAAAGAGGAGGGAAAGATGATGAGGTAAAGTTGTTAGAAAGATTTTTGGCAAGGTGCCAGAAGGAGTGGGAAGAATTCGAGTTGGAGAGTTGAGAGCATTTAGTATGGATGATATTATTTTTAGTAGAGCGAAGAACAGACTTAGCACGATTCCGGGCAGAAACGTAAAGATGATGTGATTCAGGGGTGGGTTGGCTCCGGTACCTTTTGTAGGCCCTCTCCTTGTTGCAGACAGCAATAGAACAAGCGTGATTAAACCAAGGCATTCTTGCGTTAGTCAAAGGATATGAGAAAGGAATGTATGCTTCCATGCCAGAGAGAATAACCTTCGTAATGCGCAAGGCACACTCACATGGCTCACGGCCATGGAAGCAATAATCATTCCAGGGAAAATCAAAGAAGTACAGCCTGAGGGCATCCCAGTCCGCGGCTCCAAAATGCCACAGACGACGTTTCCCTGGAGGGTCCACAGCCGTACCGGAGTGATAGGACAGGTTAAGGTAATAAGGTTGTGATTGGAGGAGCCCAATGGAGAGAAAAGATTAACAGAGTAAGCAGAAGGATTAGTTGTGAGGAAGAGGTCAAGTATGTTGGAGTTCTCTCCAAGGCAGTCAGGGATACGGGTAGGGTGCTGTACAAGCTGCTCTAGGTCACTAAGGATAGAAAAGATGTAGGCTTGTTCACCAGGTGGATCCGTGAAAGGAGAGGAGAGCCAAAGGTGGTGGTGAACATTGAAATCTCCAAGAATGGAGATTTCAGAGAAAAGAGAAATGGATAGAATGTGTTCCATCATAGAAGTAAGATAGTCGAAGAATTTTTGATAGTCAGTAGAATTAGGGGATAAGTAAACAGCACAGATATATTTAGTCAGAGAATGACAGGAAAGCCGATGCCAGTGTGTGGAGAATTCAGAAGAATCAAGTTCAGGAACACGAGAGCAAGATAAGTTGTTGCGTATATATACACAACAGCCACCTTTGGCTTTGAAATGAGTATAGAGAAAGTAGGAGGATACAGGAAAGGGTTTGCTGTCAGTTGCCTCAGACAGCTGAGTCTCCTTTAGAAAAAGAAGGTGAGGTTTAGAGGAGGAGAGGTGGTGCTCAACAGAGCGAAAGTTAGAGGAAAGGCCGCGAATGCTGCAGAAATGAAGAAGAAGAGAGTCAGACAGTGGTTCCAGGCACCTCGAGTCTTCACCAGGAGAGGGGTGGATGGTGGGGGCATTTATGGTCCCCCCCCCCCGTTCCTTTCACCATTATACTCGTAGAATCCAGACCTGGGACAAGACTTACTATCATATCCTTAAGATGGGCACTCTTACAGCCAATGTTAAGAATAAATGAGGAAATTTTCTATGGTGGTATTTTCTGACTGTTCTCTGGCCTTTGTGGGCTCCACATTATTGTGGGCTGAGGTAAATGTCAGTGCGACACCACAGATTTCAGTAACCAATCGCCATATTGGTTTAATCCAAGTCAAGTGCAGGTGATTAATCACCAAACACTCGATAGGGTGGTTGATTGTTTACATATGGGGCTAGTGGTTATCCCTTATACTAAATGAAAATGACATGGCTGCCACAATTCTTCACTAATTTATGACAGTACAGCTATAAGTTATCATCTATAAGCACAGTACTTTTGCTGTTAGTAAAAAAGACTACCTGAAGCATCCATGGAAATAATACAGTACAACATGGCTTGGTGAAGGAAGCTGCGACTAGTGTGTTAAGCCTTATAGCAATGTGTCTCTGATCAAACTTCATTTCACTTCAGTTGTCTTAAATTACCAGCCACGGTTCACACACACTAAATATGTCCTGTTGCAGAAATCTGGGTAAAGCCTGAATGTAAATATGCATCCATCCATCATCCAATCTTATGTTGCCCCATGAGGAATGTAGGAGCCCGGGGCTAAGTAAATTGGTCCTGACATTTAAGATGAGACTGACCAGCCTCACTGATCCCTGAGTGGCATTACGTGAGCAATAAACCCCAACCATCCCTTGGATATAAACCTACACAGGCTCAATCTGACTGGAGAGCTTTAATTGCCCACTAAACCACCAGGTGCCATAATTTGGTAATATGGTTACCACCCAGCACAGTAAATGATTTCCTGGTTTACAGGAAACCATTTGGATTGTCATTCAGTGTAGAATCACCCACAGGCAGCAGGAAGAGGAAAGAATGAAGGAAAGAGACAGAAGAGGGAGTGTAAAGTCACTCATAGGCAGAAGGAAGAGGAAAGAATGAAAGAAAGAAAGACAGAAGAGGAAGGAGGGAAAAGAAGAAATGGCAGACACCTAAAGCAGCACTACATTGAGTGAGTGGATGGGGAGCATCCCCACCTATCACCATGAATGTAAATAACAAATCAACATAGGAATTAAGTACTGCAGTTATGCCAATACATACAGGTATTTCAAGCATGCTCTAAATTTTAACTATATATGTTGGAGTCGGAGTCATGGAGCTGGAGTCTGAGTCGGAAACAATCATGGTGATGCTGGAGTCGGAGTCGGGGTCGGTAAAAATGCCCTGACTCTGACTCTGATTCTGACTGCTAGTAAAGAAATTTTTAAACATGATGTAGACGTACCGTGGAGCTGTTGCCTTTCGAACGACAGCTCCTCCGGATTTATTTCATGCTGCTGCTGCAGTTCTTTTTTTTTTTCCTTTCTCATATTTTCCACATTCTATTTAGGAGTTGTTTCTTGTTCTCCTGTTCTTCGTTTATGTTGAACATAAACATAGGTGCTGCCATCTGTCGGCATATGACAAGAACAGAATGTAAAAAGGCACCATGTTCAGCAAATTTAAGAAAATATCATTCTGTCACAATGTAGCTAAAACATGGGTTGACAATTTATGTGGTTGTGATGGAATGACATCTTGTATAAGTCATCATGGTAAATAAAGTCGGAATTGGAGTCTGAAACACAAGAATTCAAGGAGTCGGAGTCGGAGTTCGGTGTTTTGGGTAACGACTCCACAGCCCAGGTTGGTTCTAATGACAGTCGACAAGGACCTCTTATCTAGTTTTGCCAAAATAATCAGCATCTCAAGAAGTGTTCAACATTCCTTTCAAACCGATGTAGATTCCTTTAAATGCAAAATCACAGCACAAAAAGTGATCATGAAAGAATGCAACCAAAATTCTGCATATCATTTGCAGACTTCACAATATCTGCATTCCTTCCAAAAAAACTCAAATAATATCATCATCATCATCTGGACCTCCCTTCCCACCCTAGGGCAGGGTGAGGAGTAGCAACGTTCAGACAGCCTAAGTTTGCCCACTCCAATGGGACACGCTTCCATTCACTCATCATTCAAGGCTCCAGAATCCTGGCTCTACCTGATACACCAAAAACTTTTACCACATTCTGCAGCTTCACATAAATGTATCCGACAGGGTCAATCCGAATGCTGTAGAGTTAAAAACGGGTGCCAAAAGCCCGATCATGCACCTCTTCTCAAAACATTCATTCTGACAGCTGGATCTCTTGTCAGTCCCCCTGCCACACCGACTTCCATACCTCTCTTCCTCACACACTCATCCACCATATCAAATAGTATTCATGGTTAAATATTACAATATTTTATACAAGTACTGTACATTATTTATAAGGCACAATTTTAAATACATACTATGAAATACAGTATTACTCTCTCTCTAGTTACAAATGAGTTTGAGAAGGCCTCCGACCCTCTATGGGTCACGATTACTGTAACTGGCCAGAGAGGGTTTAGTACATCCCATCGCAGCGAAAAGTTCCATATCTGGGTTAGGTGTAGAAGAATTTTGTCTGTATTTTCACAACAGAAGATTAGCAAATTCAGGCTGAAATCTCTCACTGTATCAATTTCTCCAGCAATTCTTAACACTCTCCTGAACTCTGCCACACTTCTTCGCCCATCAAATGAGTGTCAATCCATTAACACATATCAGCTAACCCTACACCATTTCCCTTATCAAATCTCTTCCATACATCACACTTTGCAACCCCTGTCTCCTCTGCCGGTGCTTTGTGTAGTTTCTCTATCCCTGCCAGACCCTTGGCTGGTAGCCAGCTGAGAGCAGCAGCTTCCTTGTTCTTGGGTATGATCATTTGACAGCTGACAGGCAGGGTGACAGTGCCTCTCAGACACATTAACGAAGAATGTAAATACCTGTACTAAGTTTAATTTTTCTTTTATAAATAAATCAAGTAAGACCAATATAAAAATAATACATAAAATGCCTGCTAGTCAAAACATAAAAAGAAAAAATACTAAATATACAAAATTATTAAAAATACTATTAATACAGTAGACCCTCGCTATAACGGACCCTGTATGGCAGATACCAAATTTAACGAATGCCATGAAGCTAACTAAATTTTGTTGGCTATAACGAATAATGTCCATTAAACGGGGCACAACAAATTGCAATACATGTGATTCCTACCCTCTTTACTCCAATCTAACCTGAAATTGCCCTCTCCCCATTGTGATTGCTGAGTAGTAATACGAGACTATGGTAATAATGTACTAGTCATGAAGAAGTGCTATGACAAGGGTGTAAAATAAACTGAAAAAGGGCAAAATCATTGGTCAAGTTAGTGTAAAATGGGTATAATTTACATTTTCAGTGCTAGAATATGCTATTGTACTCATTCATTTTCAAACATGTTTGAAATCCCACCTTGGGAAGGGGGGTCCTTGGGTATAACAGACTATCACCTTTAATGAATCAGGCTTTCCCTCAATTAGTCTGTTATAGTGAGGGTCTACTGTATAAAAATTAAATTATAAGCACTCTCCTCCTCCTCTAAAGCTAATACAACTTTCTAATCCTGCCCAACTACCCTGCTCACCTCTATGACTGTCTCCATTGTGACAGAGAACTGGTTGGTGAGCTTGGGCAGAAACTTCCTCTCATGAACAGGGCAGTAGACACCAGGTGGAGTGGCCAAGAGCTCAGAAGTGGGAGGTGGGTTCAAGCCCCATGATCGCACTCGGTACTGCAGCCACACTGGCCCATTTGGCAAGAAAAACACCCTCCCTGTAAACAATCCACAAGGTAACCAAAAATCTTAACATTAAAGCACACAGTAGGTGCTGAACAGGGATGCCTTCACATGTAACACTGATATAACTGGGCGACTCTATTCTCCAGTTATACAAACATCTTTTAATTCCCTGCCTATCCCAAAAAGGAGAATGGTGACCAGAAGGACAACTTTAAAGCTGTGTTGTGAGAGAGCTAGAGGCCATGGGGTATGACTTTGCTAATACTTAGGCACAGAGTTATCTTGGATGGCATGTGGAGTACTGTTATGGGTCTATACGAGGAAGCATGTGTTGGGTCCTTGTTTAGATTAAGTACCATACAGTAATGATAAAAATATGCAAAGGCAGTGATCAAAGCTTCAGAACAAGAGTTCTACCTATCTATCACCAGACGCCTTAATCTTGTAAGGGGTGGCCACAAACTAACTGCCTCCATGTTGCCCTGTCCCGCATCATTTCACTTCCTCCCCCTGGCTTAAATCCCCTCTCTCTCTCTCTCTCTCATATACCTCTCCACTCCGTCCCTTCATTTCATCCTCGGTCTCCTACTCCCCCTCCCTCCCTCAGCCTCACTCACACACATTCTACACATCTTCAAGTTGGTCTCTGGCTCTTCATCCTCTCCAAATGGCCAAACCACCTCAATGTATTTTTCCTAACACCTTTTATCACATCCACATCCACACTACAACGCTCCTTCATTTCCGATTTGTCAGTCTGTCTCTCCATGTAACCTCAAGCTCCTCTCAAATAACTCATTTCCTATGCTCTCACTCTTGACTTGTGTCCTTCCAACAATGTCCAACCTTCACTTCCATACATTCGAGTTGGTATCACAATGCCGTCATGTAATAACTTTTTCACTTCCATGCTCACTTCCCTGCATCTTATCACTGCTTCCAAAGAACCAGCCACCTTTCTTCCTTGCTGTACCCTTTCTGGCACTTCATCCTCCAAAATTCCATCTTTACTCACTACCTTATCCAGGTACTTAAATGCACTCATATTTTCCATTTCCTCCTCATCCAACCTCACTGTACATTCAGTGACTTCACTTCTCTCAAAAACCACAGCTTTACTCTTCCCAATATTCACATTTAGATTCTGTTTCATACACACTCTCCCAAACTCAATCAATATCTTGCAGTTCCTCTTTGTCTTCACTTAACAACACAGTATCATCTGCAAACAACAGAACAGGAAGTTTCCAAACACAGCCCTGTCTTATTTGGGCCACCCACACATCCACTGCCCTACCATGTATCTCTTTTATAACCACATCCATACACAGACTGAACAACCAAGAAGACATGACACATCCTTGTTTCAATCCAACACTAAGATAGAAGAATTCACTCAGTTCACCATCCACATGCACTGCAGCCTTAGCACCTTATACATACTCCTCAGAGCATTCAACAACTTCCCATTTACTCCAAATATTCTTAACATTTTCCACATTCCTTGTCTCTCCATCCTGTCACATGTTTTCTCCAAATCTATGAAGGCTGCATACAACTTCTTTGCTCTCTCTAGAAACTTTTCAAATAAAGACCTAAGGATGAATATCTGACTTGCACAACCTCTTCACTTCCTAAAACCTCCCTGTTCTTCTCCAACTAATTCCTCTGTTATTTCCCCGACTCTATCAGTAAGTATCCTCCTATATACTTTGCCTATTACACTAAGAAGACATATGCCTGTATGATTACCACACACTACTTTTCCCCCTTTGCCTTTGAACACAGGAATAAGTATACCTGACTTCCTATCCTCTGGGACACTACCTTCCTCCCAGGCCAATCTGTACATTTTCCACATCCATTCTACTACTATCGTTCGCCCATGCTTCAGCATTTCACCAAATACTCCACCACTTCCTGGAGCTTTCTCCACTCTGACTTTCTTCACTGCTTCCAATACTTCCATCCTACTGATCTCTTCCTCCCTTCTCACCACCCTTCATCTCCCAGCCACTCCACAGCCACTTATACTTCCATTACTTTCATTCTCTCTGTTTAACAGTTCCTTAACCCCCATTCGCTGGGTAATGTCTATACATGTCACAATCAGGCTTTAGCAGGGCCGCCAGGTAGCGGCTATACACAAGTGTCTTCCCGCCACCATCTGAACCAGCCGCCATTTTATCTCAGCACTCAAAGGTCTGGAGGGATTCCCCCTATGGCACACAAGTCAGAGTCAGTCTGTCCTGTGCCTCTGCCAGTTGTACAATGATGTCTTCAGGTTCCTATTTGTCTGATTCCATCCATGCCGCCTGTACCCAACTGCATCATCCACCCCTGCCACACCTCTTTCCAAGGATACTAGACAAGGGCTCAGTGATAGTGCCAGATGGCATGCCTTGGATGCAACACTGTATATTTTATCTAGCAGTAGAGAAATTATCACAATGACAGCAAAGCCATAGTCAGTGCCATGAGCAGACACATGAACAAGTCCTGCTCTCATGCCTAAAATTAGTCCTCTTCCCCACATCATTACTCAGCAATGCAGTGACCTACAGACCTCAGGATACTTTTATTTGCAAGAGGAAGAGTTGATAAGTAAAATGGTTGTTAATTAGTTTCCCAAAATGCTATACTTTCCATGATATTAATGTCTGAAAACAAGCAACTTTCAGTGGTTTCCGGGAAATTGCCTGAAGTGAGGTGATGACTGCATTAAAAATAGCCCGGAATTTGGAGGTTAAAGTATTCTCTCCATCTGCCCACTTTTTCTCCCTTCACCCCTATCAATCTACCATTTTTATGTTTCTCTCCCCTACTAACTTCTTTTTTCACCCTATCTAACTCTCTTTACCTCCTTCCACAACACTTTCTTTCTTTCAATGCTGCAAAAGCAGTAGAGGGTTTGTTAACAAGTTCGCATTACTTTGCAATACTGGCAAAGGTCAGAATTAGAAATAAATGGAAATATAAAAGGAATGAAAAACCAGTATTGGATGAGAAAATAAGGACAGGTAAGTGGAGAAAAAGGAAACTGCTGAAAGATTTAGGTTAAAGTTGTGGCAAACAGGAGAATTTAAATGTGGAACTACCTGAGGAGAAAGATATAGAGGAAATACAGAAAGCTGCAAAGAAGCTTATGACAGAAGTAGAAGAAGCAGTATCTGGTAAGGAAATTGTGAAAAGAGGGATACTGGTTGGTTTTATAGTGATATATGTGTAACCATGAAAGAGATAAAGGAGGCATGGAAGAAAGTGCTTCAGAGAAGTGTGTATTAGGAGTATGTGCAAAAAGGGAAGCAGGAATATAGGACAATGAAAGAGAAAGGAAAATGGACAATAAAAGAAGCTACAAAGCGAGTTAATGATGAGTGTGGATGATAAATAAATGATCAGTACAAAAATGATAAAAAGGAAATACTATGAGATTGTGAAGGAAGCAGATGGCCTGATGGTGAAGGAAGAGATAATTAACAGTCAATAAGCTGATGCAATATAAGGCACCAAGAGTGGATGGCATTAGTGGAGAACTGTTGAAATATGGTGGTGATGTGGCTGGCAGCAATATGCATAGTGTGTATTGACCAGCATGGGAGACAGGATGTTCACAAAGATTCAAGAAAATAATAGTTCCACTGTATAAAGGAAATGGAAGTAATGAAGAATACAAGTATCAAAGAAGGATTATTATACAGTACACAGCATATCAAGAAAGGTGTATGTTAGGGTGCTTACAGTAAGGCTGTGTAGCATAAGAGAATTTAACACAGGTAAGGAAGAGAGTGGATTTATAAATGGTGTGGGGTGTGCAGACCAGACATCTACCATGAGGTCAGTAGTGGAGAAGAGCAAAGCAAAGAATAAAAAACTGTATGTTGCTTTACCGGACTTGGAGAAGGCTGGATTGGGCAGGATTATGGAATGTGTTAGGCATATACAGGCATATATGGTGCAATATGGGACAATGAAAGAGTCAGTGAGAGTGAGTGGGGGAGGGAGGGGGAATGGGGAGGGAGACAAGCAGTGGAATGGGGAGGGTGGGGGGACTAAATCACTTTCTCACTCACTCTCACTGACTCCCTCTCTCACCAATTCCAGTCTCTCTCCATTCACTGTAACATCACACTGGGAGTTACTTTCTCTCTCAATAAAATCACTCTATAGTACATATACTGTACTCTTAAGCACGACACTCACAGACATCTACAAAAGTCTGCACTAGTCTACCAAGCTTTTGTTGGGTATTTGAAAGTAGCACTGCATCACCAGCATACAAAAAAACAGAGATATTCCATCCATTACCATTCACTACCAATGCCATCCCTCTCTCCACTACTTGTGTTTTTACTTCTCTCATCCATCATGCTGTACCTTTCGTCTTTGTTGTTATTCTTGCCACATCACACACTGCTTTTGCATTCCTAAGTAAGCAATCCCTATATACATTCCCCAAGCTGTCCAGATCCATTTCATTCCAATTCACTGATTCTAATTCCTCCCCTACTTTGGCCCTGTATTCATCTGCCATTTCTTTGATCCTCAGCTTCTCAATTTTCAGTCTCTCTGCCTGACATTATGTACACTGTACTATATATATATATATACAGTAATACCTCGATATAATGGACTTCAATAGACTGGAATTCGCCTTTATTGGACTCGAGGAGCTACCGGACTAAATTCCCATAGATCGGAAAAAGTCCAATAAAGCCAGAAGCAGTCTGGACTGCCTGATCACTTCAGCTATGTTCACCACAATAAGGTGAATAAAAGAAATGTTTATCAGTGTACAATACAGTATTATTATACATATTATACCATTTGATTAATGTAGTGAAAGTATATCACAGTACAGTACCGAAATGTTAACCAAACAGTTTAAAAATCATTCATGCGATCCGGACTAATGTCTGATATATCGGAAAAAGTCCGAGTTAGCAGGGGGAAGTCCAGATGTTGCTTTTATTGGAATTTCGCATTTTTCGGAATGGCTGGGACCCCAATTAGACTGTTATAGGTCTTTCCATATATATTTATATATATATATATATATATATATATATATGGAGGGAGAGTAAGAAATTGTTTTGGAAGGAGGTAAAGAAAGTAAGGCAGTGTGAAAGGGGAAATAGTAGGGTAGTGAAAGACAGGAATAATAGATTGTTGGTGGAGAAGAGAGAGAAACTGAGGAGATGGAAGGAGAACTTTGAGGATTTGTTGAATGTGGAGAGTGAAAGCAGTGTGAGTATAAGTGGTTGGGGAATGGCTGGGAGAAGAAGAGATGAGAGGAGGGAGGAAGAGATCAGTAGGGCGGAAGTAGTGGAAGCGATGAAGAATATTAAGTTGGGAAAGGCCCCAGGAATTGATGGAGCGTGTGATGAAATGCTTAGGTATGGGGGTGAGATTGTTGTGGAGTGGATATGGAAGTTGTGTAGATTGGCTTGGGAAGAGGGAAGGGTTCCAGAGGACTGGAAATCAGGTATAATTGTTCCTTTATACAAAGGAAAAGGAGAGAGAGAAGTATGTGGCAACCATAGGGGTATTTGCCTACTTAGTGTGACTGGTAAAATATATGGTAGAATACTCATTGATAGGGTTAGGCATATGACAGAGGAGCTAGCTGGAGAAGAACAAGGGGGATTTAGGAAGGGAAAAGGGTGTGTAGATCAGATATTTATTCTAAGATGTTTAGTGCAGAAGTATCTAGAGAAGGGAAGGAAAGTGTATGCTGCCTTCATGGACTTGGAGAAAGCTTATGACAGAACAGATAGGCAAGGTATGTGGAAGGTATTAAGAATATATGGAGTGGAGGGGAAATTGTTGAGTGCTGTGAAGAGTATGTACGAGGGAGCTAGGGTTACGGTGCGAGTGGATGGTGAGCTGAGTGAGTTCTTTGATCTCAATGTGGGACTGAAACAGGGTTGTGTGATGTCTCCATGGTTGTTTAATATATACATGGATGGGGTTGTAAAGGAGGTGCAGGGTAGGGCAGTGGATGTGGGGGTGGCTCTAATGAATGAGGGTGAGATTTGGAAGCTTCCGGTGTTGCTGTTTGCTGATGATACAGTACTTTTGAGTGAAGATGAATGGGAGTTGCAAGGTTTGGTGAATGAATTTGGGACAGTGTGTAGGAGGAGGAATCTGAAAGTCAATGTAAACAAAAGTAAAGTTATGGTGTTTGAGAGGAATGAAGTCACAGAGTGTGCAGTGAGGTTGGATGGTGAGGATATGGAGAATGTGAGTGCATTCAAGTACTTGGGTAGTGTGATAAGTAAGGATGGAACTTTAGGGGATGAAGTGCGTGAAAGGGTACAGCAGGGAAGGAAGGTCGTTGGTACACTGAAAGCAGTGATGAGAAATAGGGAGGTGAGTATGGAAGTTAAGAAGTCACTGCATGATATATATATATATATATATATATACAGTATATACTGTACATACAGTATATATATATATGTATATATATATAATATAAATAAATATATATATATATATATATATATATATATATATATATAGTAAAAGTCCTATCATTCGGCAGCTGATTATCCGGTAGATCCGACATTTCAGCAGTTTTGAGAAATAGTCCCATTTACGAAAATCATTGATTGTTCGACAGATGTCCGGAATCATCTCGGCAGTCCAGGAAGTGTTATCTGTGACTTGTAGGCCTAATGTTTCATTACACTTCTGTATGTTCACTAATTTCTCTATTTTTTCAGATTCAGGTATAGTACTGTATTGATTACAATATTGCACAGTATCATACACTACAGTAACCAACCCCACCAAATTAGTGAGGGTTACATTCCAAGCCCCCTCGTTAATTCTTGAAATTCGTTCATTCTTGATGCCTTCCTGAAAATGACATTTACCAGTAATGGCATAGCCTATGAACCACTGATACTGTAATGCATTACCCTTAAATAAATGTTGCTTGTTAAATCAGTTTCCCCGTTGTTTTTAGCTGTACAGCTGTGACAGCTCTAGTATTTTTATTCCTCAGCATAATGATGGAAGGGACTGTCCTGTTTAACTAAACCTAACCTAACCGAGTTTAATTGTGCCTAATAATTTAATCAAACCTAACCTAACCTAAAGTCAGAAAAATATTTAAAAATAAACTGGAGGAATATGAATTGCTAGGGTCTTTCTGATGAAAGGTGAACGTACATTTAGCGCTCATTCTTTTGTTCGTTTTTGTGTTTAATGTGAAAGAGAGAGTATTGATGCAAACAGTAATATATCCCATTAACTCCTTAATAACCTCCGGCACTGAACAACCCTTTACAGTACCGATGTCAGTGATGTCAAGATAGTGTGAGCTATAAAGAAAACTGAACAATTATGGGGAGGGAACGAAGGTCACTGGTATGTTTACACAACTCTACGCTACTATTCCAAGCAGTCAGGTGGTCGGGTAATCTCAGATGCTTTCGCCTATTTGGTAAATACATCGTAACTTTATCAATTTTTCCGTGACTCACAGAGATATCATAGCATGGGTTTAGGAAGCTAAATAACACATTGCTAGGTGAGCCAGATAATTATCTTCACATCTTTAAGAAAAATAAATTGATTTCAGAAGAATGGAAGAAACTTACTCTATGTACTCAAAGAGGGATTAAATTTCTTCCATTTTCTTAAAGATGTGAAGATAATTGTCTGGCGCACCTAGCAATGTGTTATTTAGCTTCCTAAACCCATGCTATGATTCACTATGATTCACGGGAGAAATTACAAAGTTACGGTGCATTTACCATATGGGCGAAAACATCTGAGATTAACCGACCCCCTGACTGCTTGGAATCGTAGCGCAGAGTCGTGTAAACATACCAGTGACCTTCGTTCCCTTCCCATAATTGTTCACAGTTTTTTCATAGCTCACTAACTCGACATCACTGACATCGGTACTGTAAAGGGTTGTTCAGTGCTGGAGGTTATTAACCCTTTAAACGTGGATCGTCGCGTTTGCGACGCTTGGCGAAAAGGACATAACGGCGGATCGTCGCTTTTGCGATTCTAGTTAATTTTGAATAACCGCGGGCAAGCAGGCTCCAGCTGGTATTGTCTATCAGTACCGCCACCCTTTAGCTACTATTAGCACACTTGACCTTTGTACCACTGACCTCCGTTGTTGCCAAGTATCTTTTTTTTTACCCACCCACGCACCGCTGCCCGGCCACCCTCACCGTGATATATGGCAGCGCACGGACAGCTCAGACATGTCAATCTGCGCCTTCCTCTCGCAAGCACTTTATGCTAATTGGAAACGCTTGTTTCCCCAGTTGTCACACTAGTTTTTTTTCGCGCGGTTTGCCCCTGTTTAGTGTCAGTTTACCGCAGTCTTTGAAGGTGACACCATGTCTAATTCTAGCTCTTCCGAGTCAGTCCTTCCAGCCCTCCGAAAAAGGGCTTTGTGACCTCTACCCCGTCCAAACTCTTACTAGGAAGTGCCTGAGTGAGTCGGCTATAAGCCAAGAATTATTGAAAGCTTCTATGGACTACGGTAGTGACGTTGCAGTGTTATCGAGCCTTGCCGAATCAGACACTTTATCGAGTGCTAAGTCTGAGGTGCAGGAAGAGACAATTCCTGTGCCTAGTACCTCATCAGGCAAGGCTCCAGTGCAGAAGGGAGTGGTGTATGGTAAGGGGGCCAAGAGGAAGCGAAGTGGTGACCCCGGTTCCCAGCCACTGTTCTCCTCAGGCCGGCCATTGTCCCCTACCCCAGGTCACGCCGCCGCCATACCGCCTCGCACCCCCAACCCCATTCTCTTGTCATCATCGTCTGCTGTGCTTTCTCCTGAGTCTTCGGAGTCTCCTTCACCACCTCGGAAGGGAAGTAGGCAGTCTGGTTTTCGTAGAGGTTTTCGTAGGCCCCGTGTTCGTGCTGGCATGAGTAGGAAAGTGTCTCCTAGTGCTAGAATTAGTGGTAAGGTTTCCCGCACTAGGCAACTCACCACTCAGGCTACTGCGAGTAACCTTGAACCTTCTCTTAATCTCCCCACCACCACCACCACCACACAGACACGACCTAGCTCACCCACTGCCTCACTGCCAGCCTCACCCCCCGCCGCCCCCACCCACTCCCAGCTTAGGCAGGGCACTCTGGATGCCTTCGTGTGGTCTGAGGGCTCTGATTTTGTGCCAGAGGATCTGCCCTTTGATTCCACTGGGTGTGGGATCCAGGCTGACTTCTCTGTCCCCGAGGGTGGTGAATGTTTGGACTACCTGTTGGCCTTCCTGGATAACGAAGTCATGGAGCAGATTTGTACCGAGACGAACAGGTACGAAGGAAAATGTGCTGCAGTTCGTCAAGGTGAAGGTGCAACGCCATCCATGTCGTGGATGGCAGGATGGGCTCCTGTGATGATCCGGGAACTATTTGTATTCATCGGCTTGATGCTTCTCATGCCACATAACTGGAAGCACAAGCTCGAGGAGTACTGGAGTGCTGACGATCTTTGCCCCACACCCATCTTCAACAAGTACATGACTCGGGATTGTTTCAGGCAACTCATGATGTACCTTCACTTTGCCAACAACGATGAGCCTTCCCAGACTGACCCCCTATGGAAAGTGAGGGGAATCCTGAACATGATCAAGGACAAGTTTATGACGTTCCTTCGGCCCTTCAAGAAAGTAGTGATCGACGAGTCCTTGGTTTTGTTCAGGGGCCGTCTTCGGTTCGTGCAGTATATTCCTAGCAAACGCCACCGCTTTGGAATAAAGTTTTTCGTGCTGTGCGACTGCAAGACGGGGTTCATCCTAGACTTCGTTATCTACACCGCCAGCAATGTGGACTTGGACAAGACTGACCCCCTTGGATTCTCTGGTTCTGTAGTGAAAGTGCTTCTGGAAAAGTACTTTGGCGGGAATCATATCCTGTATACGGACAATTATTATACAGCTCCCAAACTCGCCAAGTACCTTTCAGAGAACGGCATCGGATCCTGTGGCACTGTCAGGAGCAATAGGGCACACTACCCTGCCTTCCCCGAGGCTGAAAGATCAAAGCGGGGAGACATGCACCCGAAGAAATCCGACAAGATGCTGGCGATAAGGTGGCACGACAAGAGGATCATAAATGTGCTCACCACAGTGCACAAGGGGGAAATGAAAGCCACAGGGAAGGTCGACAGAAGGACTGGCGATCCTGTGATGAAGCCTGATGCTGTAATTGACTACAACGTCAATATGCGGCTGGTGGACAAGTCAGATATGATGATCAGAGAGATTGACTGCCTGAGGAGGAACCGTTGCTGGTACAGGAAGGTGTTCTTGCACTTGCTTGATATGTGCATGCTGAACGCCTTCATCCTGTATAAGATCAAGAACAGGAAGCCAGCTAACTACTCTCTCAGGCGGTTTTCTAAGACTTGTGTCTATCAGCTGCTTCAGCGTTTTGGGCAGGTATTGCCATCAGGTCCAAGGCGCCACTCACAGACACCTCCAGACCGCCTACAGTGCCAGGGCTACCTTCAGCGACACCGCCTGGAGCCACTGCCTAGCACTGCCGAGAGGTTTCGAAAAGCACTGAGGAGGTGCCATATGTGCAGCCACACTACCCGGCAAGACAGAACATTTAGGCGCATCTCCTTGCAGTGCAAAGAGTGCCAAATTCCCCTCTGCACTTACCCGTGTTTCTTTGACTACCACAGCCTGAGTAGATATTGAAAATAAGGGTAAAAATCTTGTAAATAATACTGAGGGTGACAGTGATACTAGTGTTTAGTTTTCTTGTAGGTACTGACAGTGACAGTCTGTTGAGTGTAAATTAGTGTATGTAGTTGTAAAAGCACTGACAGTGACAGTGATTTCAGTGTAAATTATTGTACATAGTAATAATATAAGTATTGAGAGTGACAGTCACTCCAGTGTAAGAAGTTGAAAGCATATTTTTCTATTCTATGTTATGACAGTGACAGTTTGGTGTGTAGAAAATATCATTTTCATAACTAATGACAGTGACACTGATGAATAAGGCACTAAACTGACAGCGAAAGTGAAAGTGAGCGACAGAAATGAAGTGCAAGCGGCCGACAGGAGCGAGAATAAAGTGACTGGCGTAAGGCAGAATAAAATCGCGCCACGGTGGTCTTTCTCATTCCCGCTTCACAATACTGGCAGTGACAGTGATTTTTATGGCCGTAATAGTGCCATGCGAGCCTTTAGGAAGTACTATGAAGGAAAATAATGCAGTATACGTGTTTTTAGCTGTGAGAAGGGAAATGTGTGTTCAGTGACGGGAAGACCGCCGCCGCGCTGCATGTCGGCCGTACACTCCGTTGATTGTAGCCTTATTTTCAGTGCTTATTGTACAAATACGGATTCCAAACTACCTGTACATTGTAGTATAAAGTGTACTGTGACCGATTGAGGCTGTGGTAGAGGGGAAACCGGGTTGCTGGAGGTGTGAAAGTGAAGACTTTGTTACCCAACTTTGCAAGTCTCCACAAGTCCTTGGGTAGTCCACGAAGGCTCAACACCTGTCTCAGGAGAAAGCTGAATGTAAGTACTATATGCCATAAAAATTTTAATGTTCCAGGGTTAATCTCTGATTTTTGGCAAATATTTTCCCACAGGTACTCAGAAGACCGCGATACAACCCTGCCACACGGGGGGGGTCGGCTGTCCACGGCCGCGTTTAAAGAGTTAAGGGGTTAATGGAATACCTTACTGTTTCCATCAATACTCTCCCTTTCACATGTAAACAAAGAAACGAATAAAAGAATCAGTGCTAAATGTACGTTTAACTTTCATGAGAAAGACCTTACCTATTCATATTCCTTCACTTCATTTTATGTAATTTTCCAACTATTTTATTTTGCGTTTGGCAAAACTACTGTATACAGTACTCACTCCAAACATATTTGTAATAATATAAGTAGAGCTTAGTTCACCAATACAAGTGATGTACTGAGCTGGTAGGTAATATTCCATATCATTTTGGCCATCCAGGAAGTATCTGACTTGTAGGCCTACTGTGTCATTACACATGTATATGTTCACTAATTTATATATATATATATTTCAAATTCAGGTATAGTACTGTATTGATTGCAGTATTGTACAGTATACAGTACTCTCTCCAAACACAGTTGTAATACCGTCAGTGGTGATGACAGTGTTCACCAAAATATTTAAGGTACAGAGTGGGTAGGTTTTTTTATTATTTGGCAAAATCCAATTTCTCGGCATCATCCCGGTCCCATAGATGCTGAATAATAGGACTTTTATTATATATATATATATATATATATATATACTGTAAATATATCTATCTATCAATCTATCTATTGCCAGACACCTCAATCCCGTTTCGGGTGGCCAAAAACAAAACGCCTCCAAGTCACCCTGTCCCCTGCCATTTCATTGCCCTGCTTCCAACTCACACCTCCCTCTCTCATATACCTCTCCACCCCATCCCTCCATCTCATCCTCGGCCTCCCCCTCCCTCTTCCCCCATCCACCTCACTCACATACACTCTCTTCATCAGTCTTTCACCCTTCATCCTCTTCACATGGCCAAACCACCTCAGTGTGTTCCTCATAACGCTTCCTATCACATCCACATCCACTCCACAATGCTCCTTTATATCCTTATTCGTCAGCCTGTCTCTCCATGTGACTCAACAGGCTCCTCTCAAATAACTCAATTCCACTGCTCTCACTCTTGACTTGTGTCTTTTGAACAACGTCCAAGCTTCACTTCCATACGTTAGAGTTGGTATCACAATACTGTCATGTAGTAACTTTTTCACTTCCATGCTCACTTCCCGGTTTCTTATCACTGCTTTCAAAGAACCAGCAACCTTTCTTCCCTGCTGTACCCTTTCAAGCACTTCACCCTCCAAATCTCCATCCTTACTCATTACACTACTCAAGTACTTAAACGTACTCACATTTTACAATTCCTCACCATCCAACCTCGCTGTACATTCACTGACTTCACCTCTCTCAAAGACCATCACTTTACTCTTCCCTACATTCACCTTTAGATTCTGTTTCTTACACACTCTCTCAAACTCATCCACCAAGCCTTGCAGCTCCCCTTCGTCTTCACTCAACAACACAGAATCATTTGCAAACAACAGTACAGGGACTTTCCAAACACTATCCTCTCTCACCAGGGCCACTCCAACATCCACTACCGTACCTTGTACCTCTTTTATTACCCCATCCATGTACAGATTGAACAACCATGGAGACATGACACATCCCTGTTTCAACCCAACCTTCAAAGAGAAAAATTCACTTAGTTCACAATCCACACGCACTGCAGCCTTAGCACCATCATACATACTCTTCACAGCACTCAACAACTTCCCATCTACTCCATATATTCTTAATACTTTCCACAATCCTTGTCTATCCACCCTATCATATGCTTTCTCCAAATCCATGAAAGTCGCATACAGCTTCTTTCCCTTCTCTAGAAACTTTTCCACTAAAGATCTAAAAATGAATATCTGATCTACACAACCTCTTCCCTTCCTAAAGCCTCCCTGTTCTTCTCCAACTAATTCCTCTGTTCTTTCTCTAACTCTGTCAATAAGTATCCTACCATACACTTTTCCTACTATACTAAGAAGACAAATGCCCCTATGATTACAACACACTTCTTTTTCCCCTTTTCCTTTGTACAAGGGAATAATTATACCTGACTTCTAATCCTCCGGGACTCTACCTTCCTCCCAGGCCAATCTACACATCTTCCACATCCATTCTACTACAATCTCTCCCCCATGCTTCAGCATTTCACCATACACTTCATCAATTCCTGGGGCTTTCCCTAATTTAACTTTCTTCATTGTTTCCACAACTTCTATCCTACTGATTTCTTCCTGTCTTCTCACCTCCCTCCTTCTCCCAGCCATTCCCCAGCCACTTATACTCACATTACTTCCATCCTGTATGTTCAACAATTCCTTTTAAGTGTTCTCTCCATCTGCTCACTTTTTCTCCCTTCTCCACTAGTATATATATATATATATATATATATATATATATATATATATATATATATATATATATCTATATATAAATATCTATATGTATATATATATATATATATATATATATATATATATATATATATATATATATATATATATATATATATATATATATATATATATATATATATATATATACACACACTATACAGTATAATATATATATATATATATATATATATATATATATATATATTCACACTACATATATACAGTACCCTCGCGTCCAGCACGGTAATATTGTCATGCATGGGTCACGTGTTGGACCAAAAACGTGTTGGACTAACAATACAGCTTATGGGGAAAAATGAATTATGTCAGCAACCCTCGGAAAAGTCACCCTAAATACCTACCATATACCTATACATATATTGGTACTATTGTAATTATAATAAATGGTACTGTGCTATGAATGATAACTAACCTTTTAGGATAATGTTGGTGGGCTTGCTGGGAATGGAAGGTGGTATCCAAGGCTGTAGTTAGTCCTATTGGGTCCCCGGAGGATGGCTGCTGGCGTCACTAGCAGGTAATGGCTGTTGCTCCTCCTCAACCTCCCTCATAAATCCTTCGAAATCACACTCAGAATCACTATCTTTGTCCACAGCCATGGAAGGTCCTGCTGCTGCCTGTCCTAGCACTCTGTATGCCTTCATTGCTGCCAGGATCTTGTCTTGGTTTTTTATGGTCCTCACTTTGGCTTCATTCATGTCGTAGGCCTTGGCAATGTCAACTTTCCTCTCCCCTTTCTTCTTCCTCTCGGTGCTTTCTAGCTTGGTGGCCTGAGGGAGGTGCCGACGCTTCTTGGGGTTCTCAGAAGGTTTCCTAGGCATCGTGAGCAGGGTAAAATGCAGTAACAAGGTCAGAAAATGCAGCAAGAAAAAAGCACCTTCCAATGCGAATTATGCAACTGAGTGGCGCTGTGGCGGGAGAAATTTAAACAAAACATCACGTGACAGCAGAAGCGTTTTTAATTGGGCGGCATCACGATCATGTCACGATAGCGGGCGGGGAAGGCTACTTGATAAGAAGTTTTCATCGGCTATCATCATCATGGGAATGTCCAGTATGACCGTGTTGGACCGGGGGTGATCGTGCTACACGTGAACTCTGCGGATTTCGCCCACTTCTCGGAACTCTGTGTGTGTTATGCTAACACACTCGTGTTGCAGTAATTAAATCGTATTAAATACGTTCATTTTTCATTCATTCATTGCCAGACGCCATGTATCCCAGACGGGGTGGCCAAGGGCTTAGAGTTCATTGTTTTACAGGGAGGGGCACTAATCCTCCACCAACCCCACTTGACGTAGGGATGCCAACAGCATCTGGTAATACTAATTATTTGCTCTCCCTGCTGGACGTGAACCGTGCTGGACTAACGCGTGTTGGACGCGAGGGTACTGTACATATATAGTATATATATATATGTTATATATATATACATATATATATATATATATATATATATTATATGTATATATATATATATATATATATATATATATATATATATATATGTATATATATATATATATATATATATATATATATATATATATATATATATATATACACAGTATATATATATACAGTGGGCTTGCACAGTACGCGAGAGATTGGGCGGTGCACGAGCTCGCGCACTGGGAATTCGCGTACTAGGAATACATAATCTTATGGGAATAATTACATATGGGCGGTACCCTCTCATACCTGGACATTTTTTGGCCCTTAGAGACATAATAAAGGTCATATGTTTCAGACACTGTACTAAAGCTATAACTACAATAACAAAATATGGGTAGTCACCTCAACAACAGTAGACAACAGGCCTAATGACCTTAAATAACAGGGGTTCCGAGGCACGGTAACACTTACAGCGCTGCACTCCCCACCGCACCTCCCACCGCACCAACACTCCCTCCACAGACTCCTCTTGAGCACCTTCCCCAGGAGCATCAAAGTCACTCACTTCGGCCATAAACCCTTCAAAGTCCAATGCTGACACTTCTGACATTGCATCCTCTTCATCCTCAACAGGAACAGGAGCAGACGATGTCGATGGTTCCGCAATTTCACCAACTTGAGCCCGCTGTGTGTAGCTTGTTATGAGCGTCTGTCTTCTCCTGTTTATTTCTTCCCTGTGCCTGTCTGTGTAGAAACGGAAGAGTTTCTCGATACCAACCAGAAGTTCCTCCGTTCTTAGGTTGCTCACTTCCTGTTCCTTCACCTCTTCCTTTAGCTTATCCACGGCAGCAAGGATCTTGCTAATGTTTGACATACACAGCTCAGTCCTGCCTTTCATCACGGATCAACATGACAACACGTGATGCACTGTGTGAGGGGTGGTCGCCAACTAGTAGAAAATAGCATTTTTGAGCCACTCCTTGCCTCTGCCTTGCGTTCTGAGCGGTAAACTCGCTCATTAAAGGGTTTTTGGTTATGATTTTTGGTCACTCGTGCACAAGGCGAATCGCACACTGCGATGACGCTCACTGTGCGAGCCTACTGTACATTCATATATACAGTATATTTATATATATATATATATATATATATATATATATATATATATATATACAGTAATCCCTCCAATATCCGATGTAATAGAGCCAAAGGCATGTCTGGATAGTGATCCTGTCCGGATATTGGGCCCCAGCCTCCTGGACTTGTACTTATGGACCCTAACTCAGCAAAACACCTATGCAACTCCGTCTCGACATGCATTGCATCTATATAAGACACAAATCACACCAATAAGGGACATAACAGACTGAAATAAATGCAAAAGAACCATAAAATGAGGTTTTAGGGTGAGTTTATACAATATTAAACATTCTGGGTACTTACAAGTCCCTGGCTCCTGGACTGGTTTGAACCGCCTGTTTGCAGTCCACAATTAATCCTCTGCACTCTAAATTCTAATTTCTTAACACTGCACAACACTGTAAATTCCTGTGTGTTCTAGTGGCGAGGTATTGCAGTTTATTCACAAAAAAAAAGCACCTGCAGCTTGCACTGCTATGAGCATCTACTCTCGATCGGAGTTTGGCTGTGACTGTTGATGATGGCGGGGTAACAGAGTTGCCAGATCGCAACGGCCACATTACCAATCTCCTCAACTTTCATTACCAAATTTAACTTTTCATTACCAAATTCGTAAAGCTAGCATTTATTCTTCACTAAATATATAAATACAGTGGAAATACATGTAATCACTCTCCTGATAATTAACAGCATGTTGATTATTTTCACGCTATGTAGGGTAGCAGATTAATCAGAGAGAGCAAACAATCCACCATCTCCATCCTGTGTATCCTCATACATGTTAAAAATCCATTTGGTAATGCATTATTCTGATTCATTACCAAACGAATTTTTCATTACCAAATTGGCCCACACTTGATAATGAAAAATACCAAATGGCAACCTTGACAGGGGAGGGGGGAGGGGAAGGAAGGAAGGGGTGAAGGGACAATGGTGTAACAGCTGTTCGGCGCCATGCGGCAATTTCAAATTACGGGAGGGAAAAAAGTTAGATTTTTTTCGAATTTTTTGCGGTTTTTGGCCCATTTTTGGGAATATTGGATCCCGGGACAATTATGTCCGCTTAGTGGGGATGTTCGGATATTGGGCATTCGGATATAAGAGGGATTACTGTATATACAAATGTGGGCGATTGTGTGTGTATATGCGTCAACGCAAGATCGTGCAAGCAGAGTGAGAGAAGAGTTCTGGACAAATGTGGAAGTGTGCATGGAAAAGTTTGGAAAGAATGAGAGAGTGTTTTTAATTGGTGATATGAATGGTAAAGTAGGGAATGTGAAGATGGATGGAATAGTTGGTGAGTGGGGTGTGCCTGCTGAGATAGATGAGAATGGCAGTGCGTTAGTGGACATATGTGCTGGGAGGGGGTTGGTGATAGCCAATACCCTCTTCAAGCACAAGATGATCCACAGGTATACATGGCGAGTGATGAGAAGGGTGGGTGGTGAATTGAATGAAAGGAAGGCAATGATTGATTAGGTGTGTGTGGATGAAAGGATGCAAAAATGTGTAATGGATGCAAGAGCTTATAGAGGTTGGGAGAGTGGACTTTCTAACCACTACTTGGTGGTGGCCAGAATCAAGGTCCAGTTAGGATGGAGAAATAGAAGAAGGAAGGGATGGGAAGAAGGAGTATTTGTAAGGAGAGTGGAAAGGTTACAAGAGGAAGAGAAAAAGGCAGAGTATAAGAGAGAAGTGGAGGAACGATTGGGCAAATATGAATTGGAGCAGATGGGGGACGTGGAAGATGTGTGCAGGATATTTATAAAAGAAATATGTGCACCATGTGATGTGGTATGTGGGATGAAGAGAAGACGGAGGGGTGTGCAAGGAACAGCATGGTGGAATGAAGAGGTGAGACAGGCTGTGGCACAAAAGAAGAAAGCATACAATGAATGGATGAGAAATAGGGGCGTGGAAGAAGTTGAGAGGCGGAAGAGAGGAGTTATATGTAGAAAGAAAGAGGTGAAAAGATTAGTAAGAGAGAGTAAGAAGAGACCAGATGAGGAATTTGGAAGGAACTTGAGTGTAAAGTGGAGGGACTGTAAGAAAATGATCTGGAAAGAGGTGAAAAGTGTAAGACAGGGTGGAAGTGAAGTTAGCAGGGGAGTGAAAGATAAAAATGGTAGATTACTAGTGGAGAAGGGGAGAAAAAGTGAGCAGATGGAGAGAACATTTTAAGGAATTGTTGAACATAGAAGCTGGAAGTAATGTGAGTATAAGTGACTGGGGAATGGCTGGGAGAAGGAGGAAGGTGAGAAGACAAGAAGAAATCAGTAGGATAGAAGTTGTGGAAGCAATCAAGAAAGTTTAAGTGGGGAAAGCCCCAGGAATTGATGGAGTGTGTGGTGAAATGCTGAAGTATGGGGGAGAGAGAATAGTAGAATGGATGTGGAAAATGTGCAGATTGGCCTGGGAGGAAGGAAGAGTCCCGGAGGATTGGAAGTCAGGTATAATTATTCCCTTGTACAAAGGAAATTGGGAAAAAGAAGTGTGTTGTAATCATAGGGGCATTTATCTTCTTAGTATAATAGGAAAAGTGTATGGTAGGATTCTTATTGACAGAGTTAGACCAAGAACAGAGGAATTAGTTGGAGAAGAACAGGGAGGCTTTAGGAAGGGAAGAGGTTGTGCAGATCAGATATTCATTCTTAGATCTTTAGTGGCAAAGTTTCTAGAGAAGGGAAAGAAGTTGTATGCAGCTTTCATAGACTTGGAGAAAGCATATGACAGGGTGGATAGACAAAGATTGTGGAAAGTATTAAGAATATATGGAGTAGATGGGAAGTTGTTGAGTGCTGTGAAGAGTATGTATGATGGTGCTAAGGCTGCAGTGCGTGTGGATGGTGAACTAAGTGAATTTTTCTCTTTGAAGGTTGGGTTGAAACAGGGATGTGTCATGTCTCCATGGTTGTTCAATCTGTACATGGATGGGGTAATAAAAGAGGTACGAGGTAGGGTAGTGGATGTTGGAGTGGCCCTGGTGAGAGAGGGTAGTGTTTGGAAACTCCCTGTACTGTTGTTTGCAGATGATACTGTGTTGTTAAGTGAAGACGAAGGGGAGCTGCAAGGCTTGGTGGATGAGTTTGGGAGAGTGTGTAAGAAACGGAATCTAAAGGTGAATGTAGGGAAGAGTAAAGTGATGGTCTTTGAGAGAGGTGAAGTCAGTGAATGTACAGCGAGCTTGGATGGTGAGGAATTGTAAAATATGAGTACGTTTAAGTACTTGGGTAGTGTGATAAGGATGGAGGTTAGGAGGGTGAAGTGCTTGAAAGAGTACAGTAGGGAAGAAAGGTTGCTGGTTCCTTGAAAGCAGTGATAAGAAGCAGGGAAGTGAGCATGGAAGTGAAAAAGATACTACATGACAGTACTGTGATACCAACTCTAACGTATGGAAGTGCAGCTTGGACGTTGCTGGAAGGACACAAGTCAAGAGTGAGAGCAGTGGAAATGAGTTATTTAAGAGGAGCCTGTGGAGTCACATGGAGAGACAGACTGACAAATGAAAATATAAAGGAGCGTTGTGGTGTGGATGTGGATGTGATAGGAAGCGTTAGGAGGCATACACTGAGGTGGTGTGGCCATGTGGAAAGGATGGAGGGTGAAAGACTGACGAGGAGAGTGTATGTGAGTGAGGTGGAGGGGGGAAGAGGGAGGGGGAGTCCAAGGATGAGATGGAGGGATGGGGTGGAGAGGTATATGTGGGTGAGGGGGGTGAGTTGGGAGCGGGGCAGTGAAATGGCGGGGGACAGGGTGACTTGGAGGCGATTTGTTTGTGGCCACCCCGAACGGGACTGAGGCGTCTGCCAAGATATAGATATAGATATATATATATATATATATATATATATATATATATATATATATATAAATATATATATATATATATATATATATATATATATATATATATAAATGAATGAATATATATATATATATATATATATATATATACAGGTAACTCGCACGGAACACGATCTCACGGAACGCGCTCGCAATTATACACGGTAAGGGCTGGGATACATATAAGACAACGTAAGATTAAAAAACCATTATGAAACTACAAATTAACGCAGGAGAGGCCTTTGAAAGATCAAATCCTCGAACGTCACCGCAGCGCACGGTTTGTTTTGATTACGTGACGATCTAGGCGGGAAATTATTCAGTGAGTGAGACATTCCCGAGTACAGTAGCACAGTATTTGTAAGTTAAATATTTACAGTACTGTACTGTTCTGGTAAGTTTATGTGCAACTTAAAGTACTATTAAATAATGTTAAAGCAAGAATTAAAGTCTTATAACCAGTTTACCTGATAGGCGACAGAATATTGCCTTTTTTATTTGTTCGTTTTGTCCACAGTACTGTACAGTATTTGTAAGTTAAATATTTACTGTTCTCGTATGTACTGTACTTGTAAGCACTTAAATAAAGTTAAATCATTAAATAAAGCCTTGTAACCAGATAACCCGAATTAAATGATTACCCATGATCGGCGTTGGAATATTGCCTTTTTTGTTTGTTCGTTAAACTCTTACTGTACTGCTTTTCTACAGTACTGTATTTGTAAGTTAAATATTTACTGTTCTGGTATGTACTTGTAAGCAATTAAAGCATTAAATAAAGCCTTGTAACCAGTTAACCTGATTTAAATGATTACCCATGATCGGCGTCAGAATATTGCCTTTTTTTTGTTTGTTCGTTAAAGACTTATAATAAGAGAAAAATACATTTTGTCTTGGTATCTTTACCTATTTGCTCAGGTTTGCTGTAATGGTTTGCAACTTGTAGAAAACTGTGAAAACTTTCAGGAAGTGAACGAAAATCTGGGACATGACCTTGACTTCACCCTCTCATGTATCATCTGTCAGTTCACCACCGGCTATCATGATTAGTGGATGTACAATTTTTTCGCTCGTGGCCATGCCTAACCACACATAGTTACACCCATTATCTCGACCCAGACAGAAAATACAACCTTTTTCCTCCCTTGCAAAACACAAACAACCACCCTGTTTACGAGACAGCAATATATATTGCGAAAATAACAAGGTAAAATGATAAAGATGAACGTAAAATGATAGAGCAAGATGAACATGTTATGACGGAAGAAATACGTTTCCCCTGTCTGTAAACGTATTTATTTCTGCTTTGTATCTGTATTCTTAATAATTAGACTTATTGTTAGTTCTGAAACTGCATTACGATTCTATTTTTAGCCATTCTCGTGGTGTGGGAGCTGGAAGTTGTGACACAACTTCCTTATTGCTAATCGGACTGACCCTCCACTTTATTCTCCCGTGGCAGAGTCTAGCCTTGGAGGACGTGCAGTTTTCTCATTTAGGACTGAAAATTCAACTCTTTCGCTCCCTTTTCCAAGCATGGGCACAACGATAACGTAAAAAATAACTCGAAACTATAAACATATATCAAAAAGGTGAAAATGTATTCATAACATTTTTTTTTCCAGCCATTCCTAACAGATTATGTACTAAAATCATTCGATATCACAGTACTGCATTTCTAAGTTAAATATGTACTGTTCTGGTATGTACTTGTAAGTTAAAGCACTGGTACCAGTTAACCTAATTTATATGATTACCTATGATCGGCGTCGGAATGTTTCCTTGTGTTTACGTACAGTATGTGTGTGTTGAAGTTTTGCTCAGGAGTACTGTATTTGTGAGTTATAACATTAAATAAACCTTCTAACCACTTAAAGTGCTTTCTAGTGACAGATAACAGCAAAACAACACATTTGGGGGGTCTAGGGAGCAAAATACGGAGTAGTTTAAATATACGCGATTTCGCACCTAACACGGCACGGTAGGAACGAAACCCACGTGTTCCGTGCGAGTTACCTGTATGTATATATATATATATATATATATATATATATATATATATATATATATTGTGGTAGGTGGGGGCGCTCACCATCCACTCACTTGATGTAGTGCTGCTCTCGGGTGTCTGTCCTTTCCTCTCCATCCTTCTTTCCTTCCATTCTCTTCTGTCTGTCTTTCCTTCATTCTTTCCTTGTCCTTCTGCCTACGGGTGACTTTACACTCCCTCTTCTGTCTTTCTTTCCTTCATTCTTTCCATTTCCTTCAGCCTGTGGGTGAATCTACACTGAGTGACAAGCCAAATGGTTTCCTGTGCACCAAGAAACCATTTACTACGCTGGGTGGTAACCATATAACCAAATTTTGGCGCCTGGTGGTTTAGTGGGTAATTATTGCGCTCCAATCGGATTGAGCCGGTGAAGGTTTATATCCAAGGGATGGTTGGGGTTGATTCCTCGTGTACTGCCACTCAGGGATGAGTGAGGCTGGTCACTCTCATCTTAAATTTCGGGACCAAATGCCTAGCCCCGGGCCTCTACGCTCCTCACGGGGAAATGTAGGATTGGATGATGATGATGATGATGATATATATATATATATATATATATATATATATATATATATATATATATACAGTAAACCCTCACTTTATCGCGGGGTTATGTTCCAAAGGTACTCACGATAAGCAAAAATCCGCGATGTATCGACGCTACCCCTAAAATGGCTATTTATTGTCTATTAATAAGAAAAACCAGTACAGGTACTCACTGATGATGAATGAGACGAATTGAAGATAATGATGATCATGAAGTTCAGTACAAGGTGTATATTAGTTGTGCAGCTCTTGAGAGGGCGCCTATGACGACATTTCTGCGGGTGGTGAGCGAAACGTAAGTGCGGTAGGTCGGTCTACCACGCACCACACAGTTAGTTTGAATCCGATGGTCGAACCATGCGTGACTCGCAAATCATTATTTGTGGCTTATTTTTCTGCCTTCCAGTGATTGCTTGCCTTGTCTGTCAACATAGGGCCTAAGCGTAGTGCTTGTGATGCATGTGGTAACACACCAAAACGGACTAGTAAAGTGATGTTGCTGACAGAGAAAGTTAAAGTGTTGGACAAACTAAAGGGAGGAATGTCGGCGACAATTCTCCGTCAGGACAATTCCCCGTCATTTATTTACATACCAGTTTATTCAGCAAGTACAGTACACTAGTTTTTTACTTATCTGAGTTATAAAATCCCGCCAAAAATTAGTTATTAAAGTATTAATTAATCAATAATAAGTATATTTATAGAATGACAGGGAATCATCCATGTTTTGATGGTGAACTGACTTGATGGTGAATTGTCTCTAAACCGTGTGTTTGGGGTGAGTCAACTGTTCTTACAATAAAGAAGACAGAACGTAGCATACGGGACTAAACGGGAGTCAGTGTGGGCTACTGCACCAGACTGTGATGAAGTGTCTCCACCTATGCCTGTGAACTGGCTCAGAACCGTATGTTTGGGGTGAATAAGTCAACTGTTTGGACAAAAAAGAAGGCAGAATGTAGCATATGGGAGGCAGTGAGAGTTTGTGCACCAGACTGCTGAAGTGTCTCCACCTACGCCTGTGCTTGTCAGGTAAACTGGGAGGTGCGGTATGGTGGTGCGGTGCGGTCCTGCTCCTCTCTTTGAGGAGGGCGCGTCGGCAGCAGCCAATCAGCGGCAAGTAAAAATGTAAAGTGTGTTTGGATTGGCTACTGGTAAGGCTCCAGCCAATCCATTTCAGAATACAGTACTGAAAATAAAGATGTAAAATATGTACTGTACCCTAAAAATAGCCGTAGTAGGCTTTGCGGAAACAGTGATGAGGCGGGGTTTCCCGCAATGTAAAAATAGTTAGGTTCCAATGAAAATCCCGCAATAAAGTGAACCGGCAATATCTGAACCGCATTATAGCGGGGGTTTACTGTATATAGTAATCCCTCTAATATCCGAACGCCCAATATCCGAACATCCCCACTAACCGGACATAATCATCCTGGGATCCAATATTCCCAAAATGGGCCAAAAACCACAAAAAATTCGAAAAAAATCTGACTTTTTTCCCACCCGTAATTTGAAATTGCCGCGTGGCGCCGAACAGCTGTTACATCATGGTCCCTTCACCCCTTCCTTCCTCCCCCTCCCCCCTCCCCTGTCAGGGTTGCCATTTGGTATTTTCCATTATCAAGTGTGGGCCAATTTGGTAATGAAAAATTCATTTGGTAATGAATCAGAATAATGCATTACCAAATGGATTTTTCACATGTATGAGGATACACAGGATGGAGATGGTGGACTGTTTGCTCTCTCTGATTAATCTGCTGCCCTACATAGCATGAAAATAATCAACATGGTGTTAATTATAAGGAGAGTGATTACATGTATTTCCACTTGTATAATTAGTGAAGAATAAATGCTAGCTTTACGAATTTGGTAATGAAAAGTTAAATATGGTAATGAAAGTTGAGGAGATTGGTAATATGGCCGTTGCGATCTGGCAACTCTGTTACCCCGCCATCATCAACAGTCACAGCTTAACTCCGATCGGGAGCAGATGCTCATAGCAGTGCAAGCCACAGGTGCTTGTTTTTTATGAATAAACAGTGAATAAACTGCAATACCTCGCCACTAGAACGCACAGGAACTTACAGTGTTGTGAAGTGTTAAGAAATTAGAATTTAGAGTGCACAGGATTAACTGTGGACTGCAAACTGGCAGTTCAAACCAGTCCAGGAACCAGGGACTTGTAAGTACCCAAAATGTTTAATATTGTATAAACTCACCTCTAAAACCTCATTTTATGGTTCTTTTGCATTTACTTCAGTCTTTTATGTCCCTTATTGGTGTGATTTGGGTCTTAAATAGGTGCTATGCATGTCCAGAGGGAGTTGTATGGGTGTTTCTCTGAGTTAGGGTCCATAAGTACAAGTCCATAAGCTGGGGTCCAATATCTGGACAGGACCACTATCCGGACCTGCCTATGGCCCTATTACGTCGGACATTGGAGGGATTACTTATATATATACAGTAAGGTCCCGGGTTACGTCAGTATCGACTTACATCAATTCAAGGTTACGACAGTCAGTCCGTGAGAGGAAATTTTAAAATATAAGAAAATAAAGAAAAAATACATAAAGCGTGGGTTTTAAAGTGTTGCTGTGTACCGCGAGATGTCTCTGGAGTTTTCCCGCCTCACGCTTGACTACCAACAATCGCTCTCAGTCTCACTGCTACCACCACCTGATACAGTGATACCGTCATTTTCTTGTGTTTTTCGCCATCCTGATTCCATGATGCCTAAGAGACAGCTTCCTGGTGACCATAACAACTCCAAGAAACGCAAGACCATCACATTACGTGAAAAAGTCGATATTATTAAGCGTAATGAGAAGGAGAAAAGGCATCAGCAATCGGGCATGCGCTAGGGATGAGCCGTACTACCGTAGCTACAATCCTCAAAGACAAGGAACGTATCTTGACTCACGTTAAAGGTGCAACTCCCATGCAATCAACTGTGATTACCAAGCAAAGATCGGGACTGTTGACTGAGATGGAACGGATGCTAATGCTGTGGATTGAGGACAATAATCAACGGTGCATGCCTCTGAGTGAACAGTTAATCTGTGAAAAAGCACGTACACTCTACCAAGACCTTAAGAAAGAAAAAAGTGAGGAAAGTGAGACCAATGAGAGAGACATTTGTGGCATCAAAAGGTTGGTTTACTCGTTTCAGGGCTCGAGCAAACCTAACCAGCAGAAGAATTTTCAGAGAAGCAGCCAGTGCAGATGACGAAGCAGCAAAAACATTCGTTAAAGAGTTGGAGGAGTTGATTGAGAAGGAAGGCTACATTCCAGAACTTATTTTTAATATTGATGAAACGGGACTAAACTGGAAATGAATGCCTAACAGAACCTATATTGCTAAAGAAGAAAAAACCATGCCAGGTCACAAAGCATCCAAAGAGCACCTAACACTACTTTTGGGGGGAAACTGTGCAGGCGATTTCAAGCTCAAACCGCTACTCGTGTACCACTCCGAAAATCCAAGAGCTCTTAAGGGGATCCTTAAAGCTAGCCTACCAGTTTATTGGAAAAGTAATTTAAAGGCTTGGGTGACTAGTGCAATTTTCACTGACTGGTTTGCAAAGTGTTTCGTGCCAGAGGTTGAACGGTATTGTGCTATGAAGAATCTGCCATTCAAAGCTCTTCTCATTATTGATAATGCTCCTGGTCATCCTTCGAGCCTGACAGAGTTGCACCCTAATGTAAAAGTTGTGTTTATGCCACCAAACACAACATCAATTCTACAACCCATGGACCAAGGTGTAATAAGAGCATTCAAGGCTTACTACCTGAGAAAAACATTCAGACAGGCAATACGAGCAACAGAAAATGGTAAAGTAACACTCAAAGAATTCTGGAAAGATTTCAACATCTATAAGGCAGTTAAAAATATTGGAGAATGTTGGGCTGAAGTGACTGAGACAAATATGCACGGAGTGTGGAAAAAAGTGTGCCCTAACCTCGTAAATGACTTTAAAGGATTTGATGAAGACAGTATAAATGAAGTCAAGCGCAACTGTGTGAAAATTGGAAATGATTTAAATCTGGACATAGACGAGAGTGATGTACATGAACTTGTTGATTCACATGATCAAGAGCTGAGTAATGAAGACTTGCTATACCTAGGAAAACAAATGGAAAATGATGAAAAAAGTGATGAGGCAGAACCACTAAGACAGTTTAAGATTAAGGAAATGGCAAATGCTTTCGACTTCCTAGAAAAAGCAATGGCTGCATTTGAAGATCAGGACCCAAATGCAGAGAGGTTTGCCAAAGTGTACAGGGGAATTGAGGATGCAGTGTCCTGTTATCGTCAAATCTATGACGAAAAGAAATATGCCGCCAAGCAGTCTTCAATTCTCCAGTTTTTCAAGAGAACTGAACACCGAGCCACAACTTCACCACCAGTTGCTACCTCATCCTCATCGTCAACCCCTGACCTCCTATCTTCAGCCCCTGACTCCCCTGCTTCAGCCCCGGACTCCCCTGCTCCGGTCCCTGACTCCCCTGATGCAGTGCCTTCCACATCGCAACCCCAGTAACGAGTCAAGTTGATGTCAGAAGGTATGTAGTGACACATAGTATGCATCTTTTATTACAGTACCATACAGTAATCGGTCATATTATCACTGAAATAATTTTGCTGTCCGAGTGAGAAAAAAAAAAATCCATCAAACTTGATGTTAGAAATGCTTACATTATCGTGATGGTAATGATGTTATTTCATATTTTACGGCAGTAATTTACAGTAAACTTTATTGTATGATGAAGTATGAAAAGTGCTTGAATATAGGAATGAAATGTGTGCTGGCAGTGTGCACGTCTGTAAGGACGGGAGAGTGAGGGAGCGGCAGCCAGACTCAGTTGTGGGTGAGGCAGTGGTGGTGTAACTCTGCTGCCATGACGATGAGAAGTGCTGTTACCGCAGCGAGTGAGCTACTGTGACGAAGACTCTTAGCTAGTACAACTTATATTTTATTCAATAAATATCATCAGTTCAAAAGACTATGTTTCTTATGTATACCTGTTATAAGATTATTACATGTACAGCATTTTTTTTTTTTTTTTTTTTTTTTTTTTTAATGCGAGGAAGAAGGAACCAAAGGCCATGAGCCCGCACTAACAGTTCCCTCAAAGAGAAAAACAAAAAACAATAGAGAGCCAAATTCAAGATCCGATCATTTTGAGATGCCTGGACACACTGCGTTTGGAAGACTGGAGATCATAGGCAGGAGGAAATACAGACAGAGGGAGACAGTTCCAGAGCTGACCTGTTGCATGAATGAAAGACTGGGAGTAACGGTTAACTCTTGCATTAGAGAGTTGGACAGAAAAGGGATGAGAGTTTGCTGCCAGACGGGTGCTACGCGCCCGTCGTAGAGGTGGAGGAATGCAAGCAGACAGTTCAGAGGAGCAGTGACCATTAAAGTAGCGATAGAAAAGAGATAAAGATGCAACAGTGCGGCGAAGAGACAGAGGTTGAAGGGAGTCAGTAAGAGGAGGAGAGTTAATGAGACGAAAAGCCTTTGACTCCACCCTATTGAGAAGAGCTGTATGTGGGGAGCCTCCCCCACACATGAGAGTTGTACTCCACACAGGGGCGGATAAAACCCCTGTATAGAGTCAACAATTGTGCAGGGGTAAAGAAAGAGCGGAGTCGGCTTAGCACACCCAATCTCTTGGAAGCAGATTTTACAAGAGATGTAATATGATCTTTCCAAGATAAGTCCCGAGTAAATGAAACCCCCAGCATGTTCAAGGATGATGCAGGATTAATCTGAATATTATTAAACATTAGTGGGTATACCTGTGGAAGATTTTGTCGGGTTGATAGGTGTAAGAACTGAGTCTTAGAAGCATTAAAGACAACCATATTATTTTTACCCCAGTCAGAGATATGAGCCAAGTCAGACATTAGGTGTGCCATAGCCTCATCCCTTGTTTCTTGAAGTAAATGTTGAGATGGGCGTTGCGGGAACCGAATGGAAAGGTGAAGGGTGGAGTCATCAGCGTATGAGTGGATAGGGTTAGATGTACAGCTTAGAAGATCATTGATGAATAAAAGGAAGAGAGTTGGTGATAGGACAGAGCCCTGAAGAACACCACTGTTGATAGATCTAGGAGAAGAACGATGGCCGTCTACGACAGCAGCTATAGAACGACCAGAAAGGAAGCTAGCGATGAAGGTACAGATAGAAGGATAGAAACCGTAGGAGGGCAGTTTGGAAATTAAAGATTTATGCCAGACTCGATCGAAAGCCTTTGAGATGTCAAGTGCAATGGCAAAGCTTTCGCCAAAGTCCCGAAAGGAGGATGACCAGGAGTCTGAAAGGTAGGTGAGAAGATCGCCAGTGGAGCGTCCCTGACGGAACCCATACTGATGATCGGAAAGAAGGTTGTGATAGGAAAGATGCCTTAAAATTTTTTTATTAAGAATTGACTCGAAAACTTTTGAAATACAGGACGTTAAAGCAATTGGACGATAGTTGGAGGGTTGGGAGTGGTCACCCTTCTTTGGGACTGGCTGAATGAGAGCAAACTTCCAGCAAGAAGGAAAGGTACAAGTTGACAGACAAAGGCGAAATAGTTTGACTAGGCAGGGTGTAAGCACAGAAGCACAGTTTTTGAGAACAACAGGAGGGACCCCATCAGGCCCATATGCCTTGTTAGTACTGAGGCCAGTAATGGCAGAAAATACATCAACTGAAGAAATTTTAATGTCAGCCATGAGGAAGTCAGAGGGGGGAAGTGATGGAGGAACAGCACCGGAATCGTCTAAGGTGGAATTGGAGGAGAAAGTCTGTGCGAAGAGATCTGCTTTATCAGTAGAAGAAATAGCTACAGAACCATCAGAGTAGAAAAGAGGAGGGAAGGATGATGAGGTAAAGTTGTTAGAAAGATTTTTGGCAAGGTGCCAGAAGGAGCAGGAAGAATTCGAGTTGGAGAGTTGAGAGCATTTAGTATGGATGAAATTATTTTTAGTAGAGCGAAGAACAGACTTAGCACGATTCCGGGCAGAAACGTAAAGATTATGTGATTCAGGGGTGGGTTGGCTCCGGTACCTTTTGTATGCAATGTATGGTTGAAAAATCTGTAAGATGCATTGCGGTAAGTATAATCATACGACGTACTGTATAAAACTCGAGTTACGTTCAAAATCGGCTTACGTCATGTCTCAGGAACGGAACTCTGACGTAACCCGGGACCTTACTGTATATATATATATATATATATATATATACAGTGGAAGCTCGATTATCCAGGCTCGGATTATCCAGCTTTCGGTACATCCGGGCCGTGACCGAATGGTTCAGTGGTACAGTAGTGCATAGAATTATCCATACGATAGCTCCGGTTTAACCAGAAAGCATCCAGATGCTTAGGAGAGAGGCATGGGTAAACCAGAGAGAGTCTGCTCACCCTGTCCCCACCCACACCTGCTCACAACTCGATCAGAAGGGTGGTAGTGTGGAGTTTGATGAGGTAACTGATACACCTGACCTAGCCTAACCTTGCTTAATTACTTAATAATTTAACCTAATTTAACCAAACCTGGGCTCCAGTGTGGAAATTGGGAAACTAAATCCACTTTGGTGTACGATGAGTTTCTTCCATTAGACCCGAAACAATCGTAGGTAAGGCTTAAAGAACGTGATAATAAAAGTGAAAATCTTTCACCAAGAAAAGGTAATTTACTACCCTCAAAATAGAAAAACACAGAAAACAAACTGGAGGAATATGAAGTGAATTGAAGTCTTTGGGCTGTATGCTTAGAGGAAAAGTAATGGGTTTCCCAATTTTAGGGAAAGAAATGGAACAAGAATGTCTGCTAATCAGAAAAAAGAAAATAATTACTCGTGTTTTCGTAAGTTAGCATTCAGTTCTGCATTCTTCGTTAGATATCGCGTTTCCCAACACATTTCGGACTGACAGAGCATAGGTATTTCTTCCTCTTACATTTACTGTTCATTCTTTTGTTCGTTCTTAAGTGTACTTTATGTGTGAAAGAGAGTATTATTAAAAACAATAATGCATTCCATTAACCCCATCATAGCTGCCAGCCTCGAACAATGCTGTATTGTACTGGTGTCATGGATGCTGAGTTAGGGAGAGCTATAAAAAACTGCGAACAATTATGGGAAGGGAACAAAGGTCACTGGTATGTTTACACGACCCTCCTCTACCATCTCAAACAGTCAGGCGGCCTGCCACTTCATCTCAGATGTTTTTGCCGATATGTTTAAATGCTAATGTAACATGCACCCTAATTATGAGTAAGTTTCTTCCATTATGCCAGAAACAATCGTACGTAAGGCTTAAGGAACGTTATGGTAATAACAGAAGAAATTTCAGCGAAAGGTAATTTACCACCCACAAAATAGGCAGAAAAATACAGAAAACAAACTAGAGCAATATGAATTGAATTGATAAGGTTATTAGGCTGTATGCTTGGACGAAAATTTGTGAGTTTCACAATTATAGGGGACGAAATAGAACAAAAATGTTTACTGATAAAAAATACTTTCATCTCACGTGTTCTCGCAAGGTAGCATTCAGTTCCACAGTCTTTGTTCAATGTCGCTTCCCAACACATTTCAGACCGACAGAGCATACAGTTATTTCTTCCCCTTACAGTTAAGTGTACATTTATTGCACATTCTTTTGTTCGTTCGTTTATGTGTGAAAGAGAGAGTATTGATACAAACAATAATGTATTCCATTAACCCCTTCATGGCTGCCAGACTTGAACAATGCTTTACTGTACCGGTGTCAGTAACGTTGAGTTAGGGAGAGCCATAAAAACTGCAAACAATTATGGGAAGGGAACAGAGGTCACTGGTATGTTTACACGACCCTACTCTACCATCCCAAACAGCCAGGTGGTCCTTTCATCCCAGATGTTTTCGCTGATATGTTTAAATGCTAAAGTAACATGCACTCTAATTTTGTTTAAATGCTTATGTAACATGCCCCCTAATTTCATGAATCATAGCAAATCACAAAATGAGTTTAGGGAGGAGTGCAAAAAGCCAGGTGTACCAGACGAGTCTTTTCACATCTATAAGAAAAAGAAACTGACTTTATAACTTTGAAACAATGGCTCCAAGGTCTACCACGGGAGGGGGGTAAACATACGCTTTACTGTAAGCAGTAAAAGCACCTTACCAAATCGGTTCATCCTGATAGTCTGTTATATTTTTCTGATTATTTCTGGGTTGGTAAATAAACATTTCTTGTTAAATCTGTTTCCCCTCTGTTTTTAGCTGTTCTGGTGTGACGACTCTTTGATTCGTTAACGTAATGACACAAGACACTGTTCTGATCTAAGTGTTTAAACCTGGCCTAACCTAACTTAACTGCACCTAATAATTTAACCTAACCTAATCTTCAGTTGGGAAATGGGAAACGAAGTCCACATTTGAGTATGATGAGTTTCGTCCATTGTGCTGGAAACAATCGTAGGTACAGCTTCAGAACTTGATGATAATAACAGGGAGGAAATCTTTCAGTAAGGAAACGTAATTTACCATACTGAATATAGTCTGAAAAATACTGAAACAAGCTGGAGTAATATACATTGAACTGGAAAGGTCTTTCTGGTGCTTAAAGTGTACATTTACCAGTAAATAAATCAGTCTAACAGTGCAGTACTTGTGTTGTTTCCGCTTGATTAATCGTGCTTTCGGACTAATCGGGGACCCCTTAACACCATATAGCCCGGATAATCGGGCTACCTCTGTATACATATATATATATATATATATATATATATATATATATATATATATAAATATATATCTATATAAATATAAATATAAATATATATATATATATATCTATCTATCTATATATATATATATATATATATATATATATATATATATATATCTATATATATATATATATCTATCTATCTATCTATTGCCAGACGCCTCAATCCCGTTTGAGGTGGCCACAAACAAATCGCCTCCAAGTCGCCCTGTCCCCCACCATTTCACTGCCCTGCTCCCAACTCACACCCCCCTCTCTCATATACCTCTCCACCCCATCCCTCCATCTCATCCTCGGCCTCCCCCTCCCTCTTCCCCCCTCCACCTCACTCACATACACTCTCTTCGTCAGTCTTTCACCCTCCATCCTCTCCACATGGCCAAACCACCTCAGTGTGTTCCTCATAACACTCCCAATCACATCCACATCAACACCACAACGTTCCTTTATATCCTCATTCGTCAGCCTATCTCTCCACGTGACTCCACAGGCTCCTCTTAAATAACTCATTTCCACTGCTCTCACTCTTGACTTGTGTCCTTCCAACAACGTCCAAGCTTCACTTCCGTACGTTAGAGTTGGTATCACAATACTGTCATGAAGTAACTTTTTCACTTCCATGCTCACTTCCCGGTTTCTTATCACTGCTTTCAAAGAACCAGCAACCTTTCTTCCCTGCTGTACCCTTTCAAGCACTTCACCCTCCAAACCTTCATCCTTACTCATCACACTACCCAAGTACTTAAACATACTCACATTTTCCAATTCCTCACCATCCAACCTCGCTGTACATTCACTGACTTCACCTCTCTCAAAGACCATTACTTTACTCTTCCCTACATTCACCTTCAGATTCCGTTTCTTACACACTCTCCCAAACTCATCCACCAAGCCTTGCAGCTCCCCTTCGTCTTAACTCAACAACACAGTATCATCTGCAAACAACAGTACAGGGAGTTTCCAAACATTATCCTCTCTCACCAGGGCCACTCCAACATCCACTACCCTACCTTGTACCTCTTTTATTACTCCATCCATGTACAGATTGAATAACCACGGAGACATGACACATCCCTGTTTCAACCCAACTTTCAAAGAGAAAAATTCACTTAGTTCGCCATCCACACGCACTGTAGCCTTCGCACCATCGTACATACTCTTCACAGCATTCAACAACTTCCCATCTACTCCATATATTCTTAACACTTTCCACAATCCTTGTCTATCCACCCTGTCATATGCTTTCTCCAAATCCATGAAAGCCGCATACAACTTCTTTCCCTTCTCTAGAAACTTTTCCACTAAAGATCTAAGACTGAATATCTGATCTACACAGCCTCTTCCCTTCCTAAAGCCTCCCTGTTCTTCTCCAACTAATTTCTCTGTTCTTTCTCTAACTCTGTCAATAAGTATCCTGCCATACACTTTTCCTATTATACTAAGAAGACAAATGCCCCTATGATTACCACACACTTCTTTTTCCCCTTTTCCTTTGTCTATCTATCTATTGCCAGACGCCTCAATCCCGTTTGGGGTGGCCACAAACAAATCGCCTCCAAGTCGCCCTGTCCCCTGCCATTTCACTGCCCTGCTCCCAACTCACACCCCCCCTCTCTCATATACCTCTCCACCCCATCCCTCCATCTCATCCTCGGTCTCCCCCTCCCTCTTCCACCCTCCACCTCACTCACATACACTCTCTTCGTCAGTCTTTCACCCTCCATCCTCTCCACATGGCCAAACCACCTCAGTGTGTTCCTCACAACGCTTCCTATCACATCCACATCCACACCACAACGCTCCTTTATATCCTCAATTGTCAGCCTGTCTCTCCACGTGACTCCACAGGCTCCTCTTAAATAACTCATTTCCACTGCTCTCACTCTTGACTTGTGTCCTTCCAACAATGTCCAAGCTTCACTTGGACAAGGGAATAATTATACCTGACTTCCAATCCTCCGGGACTCTACTTTCCTCCCAGGCTAATCTGCACATCTTCCACATCCATTCTACTACTATCTCTCCCCCATGCTTCAGCATTTCACCACACACTCCATCAATTCCTGGGGCTTTCCCAGATTTAATTTTCTTCATTGCTTCCGAAACTTCTATCCTACTGATTTCTTCCTGTCTTGTCACCTCCCTCCTTCTCCCAGCCATTCCCCAGCCACTTATACTCGCATTACTTCCATCCTCTACGTTCAACAATTCCTTAAAGTGTTCTCTCCATCTGCTCACTTTTTCTCCCTTCTCCACTAGTAATCTACCATTTTTATCTTTCACTCCCCTGCTAACTTCACTTCCACCCTGTCTTACTCTTTTCACCTCTTTCCAGAACATTTTCTTACAGTCCCTCCACTTTACACTCAAATTCCTTCCAAATTCCTCATCCACTCTCTTCTTACTCTCTCTTACTAATCTTTTCACCTCTCTCTTCCTCTCTACATATAACTCTCTCTTCCGCCTCTCAACTTCTTCCACGCCCCTATTTCTCATCCATTCATTGTATGCTTTCTTCTTTTGTGCCACAGCCTGTTTCACCTCTTCAGTCCACCACGCTGTTCCTTGCACCCCCCTCCGTCTTCTCATCCTTCCACACACCACATCACATGCTGCACATATTTCTTCTGTAACTATGCTGCACACACCTTCCATGTCTCCCATCTGCTCCAATTCATATTTGCCCAATCGTTCCTCCACTTCCCTCTTATACTCTGCCTTTTTCTCATCCTCTTGTAACCTTTCCACTCTCCTTGCAACTACTCCTTCCTCTCGTCTTTCCCTTCTTCTATTTCTCCACTCTAACTGGACCTTGATTCTGGCCACCACCAAGTAGTGGTCAGAGAGTCCACTCCCCCAACCCCTATAAACTCTTGCATCCATTATACATCTTCGCATCCTTTCATCCACACACACATAATCAATCATTGCCTTCCTTTCACTCAGTTCACCACCCATATATATATGTACTGTATATATATATATATATATATATATATATATACAGTATATATATCCACTAATCGGACATAATCGTCCCAGGATCCAATATTCCCAAAATGGGCCAAAAACCGCAAAAAATTTGAAAAAAATCTGACTTTTTTCCCACTCGTAATTTGAAAGTGCAGCGTGGCACCGAACAGCTGTTACACCATGGTCCCTTCACTCCTTCCTTCCTCTCCCCTCCCCTGTTAGGGTTGCCATTTGGTATTTTTCATTACCAAGTGTGGGCCAATTTGGTAACGAAAAATTCGTTTGGTAATGAATCAGAATAATGCATTACCAAATGGATTTTTCACATGTATGAGAATACATACGATGGAGATGGTGGATTGTTTGCTCTCTTTGATTAATTTGGTAGCCTATATAGCTTGATAATAATCAACATGCTGTTAATTATAAGAAGAGTGATTACATGTATTTCCACATGTGTATATAATTAGTGAAGAACAGATGCTAGCTTTACGAATTTGGTAATGAAAATTAAAAATGGTAATGAAAATTGAGGAGTTTGGTAATGTGGCCGTTGCGATCTGGCAACTCTGTTACCCCGCCATCATCAACAGTCACAGCCTAAATCCGATCGAGAGCAGATACTTATAGCAGTGAAAGCCACAGGTGCTTGTTTCTTGTGAATAAACAGTGAATAAACTGCAATACTTCGCCACTGGAACACACGGGAATTTACAGTCTTGTGCAGTGGTAAGAAATTAGAATTTAGAGTGCAGAGGATTAACTGTGGACTGCAAACTGGCAGTTCAAACCAGTCCGGGAGCCAGGGACTTGTAAGTACCCAGAATGTTCAATATTGTATAAACTCACCTCTAAAACCTCATTTTATGGTTCTTTTGCATTTATTTCAGTCTTTTATGTCCCTTATTAGTGTGATTTGGGTCTTAAATAGGTACTATGCATATCCAGAGGGAGTTGTATAAGTGTTTCTCTGAGTTAGGGCCCATAAGTACAAGTCCATAAGCTGGGGCCCAATATCCGGACAGGACCACTATCCAGATCTCCCTATGGCAGGATATTGGAGGGATTACTGTATATATGTATATATGCTCGATACTTCTGACAAGCACTGTATATATATATATATATATATATATATATATATATTCACAGTACTGTCATGTAGTAACTTTTTCACTTCCATGCTACTTCCCTGTTTCTTATCACTGCTTTCAAGGAACCAGCAACCTTACTTCCCTGCTGTACCCTTTCAAGCACTTCACCCTCCAAACCTCCATCCTTACTCATCACACTACCCAAGTACTTAAACGTACTCACATTTTCCAATTCCTCACCATCCAACCTCGCTGTACATTCACTGACTTCACCTCTCTCAAAGACCATCACTTTACTCTTCCCTACATTCACCTTTAGATTCCGTTTCTTACACACTCTCCCAAACTCATCCACCAAGCCTTGCAGCTCCCCTTCGTCTTCACTCAACAACACAGTATCATCTGCAAACAACAGTACAGGGAGTTTCCAAACACTATCCTCTCTCACCAGGGCCACTCTAACATCCACTCCCTACCTTGTACCTCTTTTATTACCCCATCCATGTATAGATTCAACAAATATGGAGACATGACACATCCCTGTTTCAACCCAACTTTCGAAGAGAAAAATTCATTTAGTTTACCATCCACACGCACTGCAGCCTTCGCACCATCGTACATACTCTTCACAGCATTCAACAACTTCCCATCTACTCCATATATTCTTAACACTTTCCACAATCCTTGTCCATCCACCATATGCTTTCTCCAAATCCATGAAAGCCGCATACAACTTCTTTCCCTTCTCTAGAAACTTTTCCACTAAAGATCTAAGAATGAATATCTGATCTACACAACCTCTTCCCTTCCTAAAGCCTCCCTGTTCTTCTCCAACTAATTTCTCCATTCTTTCTCTAACCTGTCAATAAGTATCCTACCATACACTTTTCCTATTAAACCTAGAAGACAAATGCCCCTATGATTACCACACTTCTTTTTCCCCTTTTCCTTTGTACAAGGGGATAATTATACCTGACTTCCAATCCTCCGGGACTCTACCTTCCTCCCAGGCTAATCTGCACATCTTCCACATCCATTCTACTACTATCTCTCCCCCATGCTTCAGCATTTCACCACACACTCCATCAATTCCTGGGGCTTTCCCAGATTTAATTTTCTTCATTGCTTGCACATCTTCTATCCTACTGATTTCTTCCTGTCTTCTCACCTCCCTCCTCCCAGCTATTCCCCAGCCACTTATACTCGCATTACTTCCATCCTCTATGTTCAACAATTCCTTAAAGTGTTCTCTCCATCTGCTCACTTTTTCTCCCTTCTCCACTAGTAATCTACCATTTTTATCTTTCACTCCCC